>NC_056600.1:28750344-28987377 GCF_018340385.1 Cyprinus carpio
AAGCACGATCCCTGCTTTGGCAAAAAATACTCCAGAATTAGAAAGGCTTTCAAATCTGGAGCCGTAATGAGCAATGAAGCAGTAGCCTTTGTATCGGGGTTGTCTGAAGCGCTTGATTAGCTTAGCGATGCAGTCCATACCGTAGGCGGTAAATTTCTGACCTTTCAATGTCAGGGCACAGACAAAATTAGCCTTGTGGCGGCCATTTTCGTAACGTGTTTCAAAACTCGTAAAAGATGTAGTTTTTCACACGGTTCCTTAGGCTGTAGAGATTGTATGAAGCATTGATGTGCCCCATCGTCCATCAGACGCTCTCGACAATGCACACATTTGTCTGGGGCGCATATGTGTTTGGTTTTCTCGTTGCCCGGTTTAACGCTGTAACGTCTATTACATAATTTGCAGTATTTGATCATATTCACATGCAGGGTATTCCTGACCGGAGGGTTTTTTTTTTAATGCATTTCGAAACAACCACTCTCGGGGTGTTGGGGGTTAAGAAAACGGGCGAGACAGAGTGGAGAAGCACAAATTTTTTTGAAATATTGGTCGGGGCAAAATAAACTCGTCTTTTTCCTTTTGATCACCTCATCAACAGCCAAGTCCACGAGTTTCCGACGACGACCGCCGCCTTGTCTGTTCATGGCTACGGAAGCTTCAAATTCTACAGTTTGGTCAGATAGTAACCAGTCGTTGCTCTGTAAAACTTTCATTTGATCCATAAACCCATCCACGTCGTAATTATACCGTGGGTTAAAATCCCAATAACGGGCGTCTGTAAACTGGGGGCCGTCAATGTGATATTGATCACCGGAGAAATTTTGGTCAAATTCCCTAGCGAAATTCACAATTCCAGTAAGCATGTCGTGTAAGCGGATGTGGTAAGAGGCCAAATCTGTAGATTTAATCTCTCTCAGATTCGTAGTCCTTCTCAATGTCAGGCTATTGAAACGAGGTCGTGGTATATGGAGATAGAATTGTTGCTTAATTCCAAATAAATAGATTATGATCCACAAATAAATGTAAAGAGATTTAAAAATGTTAAACATATTGACAAATAAATCTAATGAGATCCACAAATAAATCTTAAAGTTTCACAAATAAGAATTAAATTCACAAATAATTAAAATTAGATTTGCAAATAAAAAACATATTCACAAATATATATTTATGTCATAACCACAACTTTGTTCTGGCATTTATTTGTGAATCGCGTCCTGTGCATCTGTAGATAGCTGCATGCATTTGTGAATCGCGTCCTGTGCATTTGCGAATTGTGAAACATTTCTTGCGCCAAGACGTGCTGACAATCCACAAATACGTGGACTCCACCCACCATCTACTCAAGCCAATCAGATAACAGCCACATTTCGCTGACCAATCATAGCACGATCTCGCTATAGCCAATCACGTTTTTGCTTTACAAGGGCGGTCTCGTCCTGAGATAACTTCATTCATCTGCATTGGGCTCAAATAGGTAATATAAGGGCCATAAAAGGGGTAACGTTACAGTAAAAGACGTTTTAAACTGGATTTCGTTAGACCAATTAGACTGTGTATCATGCCAACCAAGCCACAGTATTTTATGTTACGTGACTTTTGAAAATGCCAGAGAAACAGTGCGTGATGAAGTGTAGTAGGTTAGACTAGTGCATTTACAGTGCGTTCTTTTCACTGTATAATTCAGTTTATTAAATAAAATATAAATTATAAATGTATATAAAGTTACATTTCGAATGATCACAAAATTCAAGATATGGGAGCAGAAAATGTCTATTTATATAATTTAATATAGTTCAATAGTTCAATAAACAAAACGTGAATTAAGAGACTTAAGTTTTAGACACCATATTGCTTGTTTTTGCTCTATTTCGACAACAAAAATAACTCCACACAGCCACAGCACTGTTTTTCGTCTCTGAGCAACATGACAGCGTTTCGTTTCTGAATGAATCAACCGTTTAAATGATTCAGTTCAATCGCAATGACTCACTTGTTAACAGTGACTTGCTGCCACCTACTGGTGGTTTAAATTTCACATTTAAAGTATCTTTTCATTTTTTTTAAAATAATTTCAAATGTTACTATTCAACGTTTTTTTCTTTTGTTGTTTGTTTAAAATATCAAAACATTATCTATGCATTTGTAACTGCAGGTTAATGACCTGCCCAACTCAATCCGACCAGCTGAGTCCTTGGCCATCTTCAAGAATCGGCTAAAAAACACATCTCTTCCATCTTTATTTGACCCTCTAACTCTAGCACTCTCTATTCTAATTCTATTCTTAAAAAACACTTGTCTCTTTTAGACTTGCACTCTATTCATTTGCTGCTTGTTTTCTTAAAAGTCTAATCTTTTTGTATTCTATCTGTTTTCTTTTCATTTATTATAGAATTAACATAAGCAAAAAAACACCTAACGCAAGCTTGCTCTATTCTTTTTTTATTCTATCTGTTTTCTTTTTATTTATTATATTATTTAAAAGCCCTTGCTATGTGTACTGCATTAAGTTAACTGAGACTTGTTATAACACTTGTTTATCATTGCTCTTTTGTTGATTTTGATTGCTTCCATTGTCCTCATTTGTAAGTCGCTTTGGATAAAAGCGTCTGCTAAATGTAAATGTAAACCATCCTGTGTCCCTCTGCTGGTATTAAACAGTGTGGCATCTAAATGCCACTTCAGATGCACTTGTTTCCTCTTTCAAAGATTCATTTCTTGATATTTATACCATTTGCTTGGTAACAGCCCAAATGTCTCATTATTCTAATTGACAAATCATATGCAAGAATTTGACTCAAAAAGGTGATGCACACTTTAAGAAAAAATGGTTTTATAAATGTAAAAATGCTTATAAAAGGTTATATATATATATATATATAAAAACTTTATATATATATATATATATATATATATATAATATATATATATATATATATATATATATATATATATATATAAAAACTTATTGGTAGATTAATTTCTATCACTGGTGTGAACTGACCATCACAGAATCACAACCTTCATACATCGTTAGATTCACATAGCAGCTCAAATACATCGGCGTGACTGAAAAACTGGGAAATGCTTTTGGCTGTTGTGTGACGGCATTTTAAACGATTACACAAACAAATGTTTATTATGAGGTTGAGTTCAGTTATTTATTAGTCAGTTACTTATTTACGCTTTTATTTCCATATTGAATAACATGACGCTTGCATAATTTGAATCCAGTATAGCGTTGTTCCCATAGCCGTGATTGAAAGCTCTGTTTCTCTGGCATTTTCAAAGTCACGTAACATAAAAATACTGTGGCTTGGTTGGCATGATACACAGTCTAATGGTCTAACGAAATCCAGTTTTAAACGTCTTTTACTGTAACGTTACCCCTTTTATGGCCTGCATACAGACCGCTCGTTAAAGTCGCCAAACCAGTTCAGAAACAGATTCAAGTGTGGCCAGAAGGATCGTCTGAGGCTCTTCAGGACTGCTTTGATACAACTGACTGGAATATGTTTAAGCAGGCTGCCACTTATAATAACTCCACTGACCTCCAGGAGTACTCGGAGACTGTCACTGCCTACATCACCAAGTGTATTGAGGATGTAACAGTCACAAAAAACCATTACTGTCCGGGCCAACCAGAAGCCGTGGATGACAGGGGAAGTCTACAGACTCCTGGAGACGCGGAACGCTGCCTTCAGAGCTGGAGACGAGGGGGGCCTGAGAACAGCCAGGGCCAACCTATCCCGCGGCATCAGAGAGGCTAAGAGACAGTACTCTCCAGGAGGATAGCCCATCAATTCAGCGACAGCAGAGACACTCGGAGCCTGTGGCAGGGGATACAGACCATTACGGACTACAAGCCCCCACAGCGGACCTGTGACAGCAACATCTCTCTGCTGAACGAGCTGAACACCTTCTTCGCTCGCTTTGAGGCACAAAACAGCTCCACTGCACAGAAGACTCCACCTCCTCCCAGTGACCAGGTGATGATGCTGACCCCAGACAGCGTGAGGAGATCCTTCAGCAGGATCAATGCACGCAAAGCTCCGGGTCCTGACAACATTCCTGGGCGTGTACTGAGAGACTGTGCAGCAGAACTCACTGATGTCTTCACAGACATTTTCAACATCTCACTTAGTCAAGCTGTTGTTCCCACATGCTTCAAAGCTACCACCATCATTCCAGTCCCGAAGAAGCCATCTCCATCATGCTTCAATGACTACCGTCCTGTTGCACTTACTCCCATCCTCATGAAGTGCTTCGAACGGCTAGTCATGCACCACATCAAGTCTGCCCTCCCCCCCTCCCTGGACCCATTCCAGTTTGCATATCGGTCCAACCGGTCGACCGATGATGCCATCTCAACTACCCTCCACTCAGCACTCACACATCTAGAGGAAAAAGACTCATACGTCAGAATGCTGTTCATAGACTTCAGTTCAGCATTCAACACAATCATCCCTCAACAGCTCATTCACAAATTGGTCCAGCTGGGGCTCAACACTTCGCTGTGCAACTGTCTGTTGAACTTTCTGACTGGTAGACATCAGGCAGTACGGGTCAGCAGCAACACATCAAGCACCATCACACTGAACACTGGGGCCCCCCAAGGATGTGTGCTGAGCCCCCTCCTCTTCACTCTGCTGACCCACGACTGCACACCGTCACACAACTCCAACCTCTTTATTAAGTTTGCGGATGACACGACTGTGGTGGGTCTCATTAGCAACAGAGATGAGACAAACTACTGGAGCGAGGTGAGCCGCCTGGCCGGGTGGTGCAGTGACAACAATCTCTCTCTGAACGTGGAGAAGACGAAAGGAGATTGTTGTGGACTTCAGGAGAGCGCACACTCAGCATGTTCCTCTGACCATCAACGGTGCGACTGTGGAGAGAGTGAGCAGCACCAAGTTCCTGGGTGTGCACATCACAGAGGACCTCTCCTGGACCGACAACACTGCAGCACTGGCCAAGAAATCACAGCAAGCGTCTCTACTTCCTCCGCAAACCGAGGAGAGCCAGAGCCCACCCCCCCATCATGTACACCTTCTACAGAGGCCACCATCGAGAGCATTCTGACCAGCTGCATCACTGTGTGGTATGGGCGCCTGCAACCGCGTCCTGCCGGAAGACTCTGCAACGCATAGTGAGAGCAGCTGAGAAGATCATTGGTGTCTCTCTCCCCTCCCTCCAGGACATTTATGGAACCCGTCTCACTCGAAAAGCCTCAGCATTGCAGGTGATCCCACTCACCCGTCACACAGCTTCTTCAGTCTGCTGCCATCAGGGAGGAGACTGCGGACTCTCCAGGCCAGGACCAGCAGAATGAAGGACAGCTTCATCCATCAGGCTGTCAGGAAGCTGAACTCGCTCCCGAACTTCCCCCCCGTCCCTCTTCTGCCTCAGGCACCACTGAACTATGAAACCCCCCCCCCCCCAGGTCCCCACATCCCCAGGTCCTTCCCACCCCCCCCTCCTCTAACATACGAATGTCATGCACCAGTCACTTTGTGCAGCAGTGGTCTGCTCACTACCTCATTCACCATGGATCTGACATCATTCTACCCTCCTCATCAGTCAGTTTAATAAAATAACTGCTCTGAGCCCTTTGTCACTTTGTCACTTTTAATCAGACTGAATAAGCTATTTTTTTTATGCACTAAAAATCTTTTTATCTGCACTGTTTGTTCACTGGTTTGCACTCTATCTCTATCTGCCATGTGCCTTGCGCTGCTTTTATTTAACCTTATTTTTATTTTATTTTTTCTATTATGTCTTTTTTACATTCCCTTATTGTATAGTTTTATCTTATATTTTATATTTGATCTAGATTTTTTAGGCTCTACTGTTAGTGTTATCTGTATGCACCGGGGGTCTGAGAGTAACGCAATTTCGATTCTCTGTATGTATGTACTGTACATGTGGAAGAACAAAAAATAAAACATAACTAAACATAACTTAACTTACATAAACTACCTAATCCAACCAATACAAATGAATTAATTTATCTCAGGACGAGACCGCCCTTGTAAAGCAAAACGTGATTGGCTATAGCGAGATCGTGCTATGATTGGTCAGCGAAATGTGGCTGTTATCTGATTGGCTTGAGTAGACGGTGGGTGGAGTTCCACGTATTTGTGGATTGTCAGCACGTCTTGACGCAAGAAATGTTTCACAATTCGCAAATGCACAGGACGCGATTCACAAAAATGCATGCAGCTATCTACAGATGCACAGGATGCGATTCACAAATAAATGCCAGACAAAGCTGTGGTTGTGACATAAATATATATTTGTGAATATGTTTTTTTATTTGCAAATCTAATTTTAATTATTTGTGAATTTAATTCTTATTTGTGAAACTTTAAGATTTATTTGTGGATCTCATTAGATTTATTTGTCAATAATGTTTAATATTTTTAAATCTCTTTACATTTATTTGTGGATCATAATCTATTTATTTGGAATTAAGCAAACAATTCTATCTCCATAGTGGTAAAACATGATATCCGTTAACGTCCCCACCCTCACGAATCAACCTATCAAGGTCTGTACGGCTTAATCGAGTCTGTGTAGTAGGGTCGACATTACCTGATGCGGATGGTTGCAAAGTATCATTACCGACGGGGTGCTCTGTGTTGTCAGGATCAACCTCGGTACACCGCTGCCAGTGGGCTGTTTAAATCACCGCCGTGTTGTACAACGCGATCGTTGTCTAGGCTTAGCAGAGGATCAAACAAATTCATATTTGGATTTACGGCTAATTCAGAAAGATCCAAAATAGCAGGGGATTCTAGATTTAAACAAATACTGTTCTAAAGAGTCCGGCAGTATACTTAGCATTTCGATCTCGTCCGGTGTCAGTTCTGTGGAGGATTGGTCTGACCCGTCCATTTTTAGATTTCAGACCAAAACACGTACTATTACAAAATCAGAGTTAAAACAAGCATACATGAACTATTACAAATTTCATATAGTATAAAAAAAGCATACACAAACTATTACAAATTTCATATAGTATAAAAAAGCATACATGAACTATTACAAATTTCATATAGTATAAAAAAAAATCATAAATGAACTATTACAAAATCAGAATATAAAAAGCATATATGACTTGTTACAAAATCAGAGTATAAATGAAATATCGGATTATATGTAGACAAAGTATAAAAAAACCATAAATGAAATATTAAAAAAATCATAGCAGACGTGCGATTATAAGAATTACTCGGAATACATCTATATTCAATTTGACTCTGTGGTCTCATCTATGATGGTGAGAATAAGGTGATGCAAAATTAGCACCAATTCCCGTTGGTATTGACTCACCATATGATCATTTCTATCAAACTGCTGATCAATCGTTGATCTCATAGCATTGACGCGACGGAATATTTCATCGGCCAGATCTTGAATAAAGCGATCCTGCGCATCGAATCGACTGCGTGTCTCGAGGTGATAGGCATGGAGCTCGCCGTGCAACGTGTCTAATCTGCTATGGGTTTCGATTTGTCTGTCACGAGACTCGCTGTGCAACGCAATCAATTTGTCGTTAATATCATCTTGTACGTCATGGAGTTCGACGTATTTGTTGTTTATGTCAACCTGCGCGTCGCGAAACTCTTGACCAAATGATTCTATCAAATTAATGGGCCTACGAGGCGGAGGCAGATCATCGAATGGTTCATCAACCGGCTGACGCGCCGGAACTTCTTCCACTTCTACTTCTTCCGACGACGGTGAGTGAGAAGGATATGGTGTTTGACCCAGGTTGGTGGTTGAGACCTCGTCACGCGTGCTCGTCCAAGAACTCTGGTCCCAAGCATCGATTTGAGCCATACCCCAGGTTGTCACGTCATCCTTATGGCTTCTACTCGAGTCTGCTGGGTGTAAAAATAAAAATCTTAATAGTTTGACTCCGTCGGAGTTTAAATGCAAATAATGTGGATAGTCTTACCATAAAACAGCTCGGTCTCAGGACTGGTCGCCGGGCTGTTCGGTGGTGTCAGACAAAGAGTTTTCCTCTCTGGAGAGCTCTCAGGACTGATCGCCGGAGTAAAACGATAAGTCTTTCTTGGTGGTTCGCCGTCTGGTCCGTACCGGCGAGGTGGGACGATTTGTTTTTCTAGGCTTCTTTCTTGCTGGTTCGTCGCTGGGTCCAGGAAGTGGTTCGCCGCAGGATCCTATTGGATTCTCGACGTGCGCCAGAGTGGAATCAGGTAGGATGTGAGGTTTGTCTGTTACGTTGACGGTGGGATCTTCGTCGCCATCTTGCGTGAGATCGATAACTGTCTGGAAGCCGGGTTGGGTCATAAATTGTATGAAATCTAAAAAAAAAAAAAAAATTATTTATCATAAACAAAAAAAAATCTAAAATTTTTATTTCTCATAAAAAATGTTGGAGATGGATCTTGTTTTACCAGCGGCTGCGCTGTCTGGATCAATCGCGAGCGCTGTGAAAAAAAAAAAAAAAACATATATAAATTTATAAAAAGACAAAATTAAAATACGTTCATTTTAATTTATAAAAAGAATAGTTAATACGTACTTACATGTATTAATACCGTCAAAGGCTTGCTGCTCAATATCTGAACCTGAGATAAAAAATAAAAAACCTGTTTAAAACACATGGAGAGGGTTTTTATTTGCTAGATTAATGGAGCACACACACACATACAGAGACAGACTGTGACAAAGAAACACAAGGTCATAACATTAAACTGTCGCAGATGGCACAATTTTCACTATAACAGGATCATTTCACCCCAGACTCACCGGAGGGAGCCATTTCACCATCATATCCCTTTCACCGAGAGCAGTTAGCAACCGGGAAAATCGTGTTCATAGATGACGAACGGATAACGCGGTGGTAAAACGTCGATTTAACGGACACAGAATTGGTTTTCTGAAATCCTATACATAGCGAACTGAATTGAAGTCAAGTCAAGTCATCTTTATTTATATAGTGCTTTAAACAAAAAAGATTGCGTCAAAGCAACTGAACAACAATAATTAGGAAAACAGTGTCAATAATGCAAAATGACAGTTAAAGGCAGTTCATCATTGAATTCGGTGGTGTCATCATGCAGCTCAGTTCAGTTTAAATAGTATCTGTGCAATAATTTGCAATCAAGTCAACGATATCGCTGTAAATGAAGTGTCCCCAACTAAGCAAGCAAGAGGCGACAGCGGCAAGGAACCAAAACTCCATCAGTGACAGAATGGAGGAAAAAAACCTTGGGAGAAACCAGGCTCAGTCGGGGGGCCAGTTCTCCTCTGGCCAGACAAAACCAGCAGTTCAAATCCAGGCTGCAGCAAAGTCAGATTGTGCAGAAGAATCATCTGATTCCTGTGGTCTTGTCCGGTGGTTGTCTGAGACAAGGTCTTTACAGGGGATCTGTCTCTGGGGCTCTAGTTGTCCTGGTCTCCGCTGTCTTTCAGGGCTGTAGAGGTACTTTCTAGATGCTGATCCACCATCTGGGCTGGATACGTACTGGATCCTGGTGACTGCAGTGACCCTCTGACTTGGATACAGACTGGATCTGGTTGCTACGGTGACCTCGGAATAAGAGAGAAACAGACTAATATGAGCGTAGATGCCATTCTTCTAACGATGTAGCAAGTACATCGGGTGTTATGGGAAGTGTTCCCGGTTCCGGTTTACCTAATTAGTGCAGCCTAAAAATCCTTTAACGGATTTGGATATTAGAAGTGTATTAGTATGTTATGTGTAAGCCAGGTTAAAGAGATGGGTCTTTAATCTAGATTTAAACTACAAGAGTGTGTCTGCCTCCCGAACAATGTTAGGTAGGTTATTCCAGAGTTTGGGCGCTAAATGGGAAAAGGATCTGCCGCCTGCAGTTGACTTTGATATTCTGGGTATTATCAAATTGCCAGAGTTTTGAGAACGCAGCAGACGTGGAGGACTATAATGTAACAAGAGCTCGATCAAATACTGAGGTGCTAAACCATTCAGGGCTTTATGTAATAAGCAAGATTTTAAAATCTATACGATGTTTGATAGGGAGCCAGTGCAGTGTTGACAGGACAGGGCTAATATGATCATACTTCCTGGTTCCAGTAAGAACTCTAGCTGCTGCATTTGGACTAACTGGAGTTTGTTTACTAAGCGTGCAGAACAACCACCCAATAGAGCATTACAATAGTCTAACCTTGAGGTCATAAACGCATAGATTAACATTTCTGCATTTGACATTGAGAGCATAGGCCGTAATTAAGTTATATTTTTGAGATGGAAAAATGCAGTTTTACAAATGCTAGAAACGTGGCTTTCTAAGGAAAGGTTGCTATCAAATAGCACACCTAGGTTCCTAACTGATGACAAAGAATTGACAGAGCAGCCATCAAGGCTTAGACAACGTTCTAGGTCATTACATGCAGAGCTTTTAGGCCCTATAATTAACACACCTGTTTTTTCAGAATTTAGCAGTAAGAAATTACTTGTCATCCAGTTTTTTATATCGACTATGCATTCCGTTAGTTTTTCAAATTGGTATGTTTCGCCGGCCCGCGAAGAAATATAGAGCTGAGTATCATCAGCATAACAGTGAAAGCTAACACCGTGTTTCCTGATGATATCTCCCAAGGGTAACATGTAAAGCGTGAAGAGTAACGGCCCTAGTACTGAGCCTTGCGGTACTCCATACTGCACTTGTGATCGATATGATATCTCTTCATTCACTGCTACGAATTGATGACGGTCATATAAGTACGATTTAAAACCATGCTAATGCACTTCCATTAATGCCAACAAAGTGTTCTAGTCTATGCAAAAGAATAGTGTGGTCAATAGTGTCGAACGCAGGACTAAGATCCAATAGCACTAATAGAGAGAAGCACAAAAGCTTAGCGAGAGGATATCCTCGTCTTTTCAAAATAAAAGTATTTTCAACAGGATGTCGCCGTCTTTTCAAAATAAAAGTATTTTCAACAGGATGTCGCCGTCTTTTCAAAATAAAAGTGTGTTTTTCATACAAACAGTCTGGCGGTGATTGGGACGATAGATGCGTCGATATTAATTCAAATAACACATACTTTATGAATATAGTGTTAAAATATCTCTATCAGCGGTTGAAATAAAACAGCATAACATGAAGAAAATGACAGGAATGAAATGTAATATGGTTTAAAAAACGCTATAACATCGTAGACTGTAAAAATAGCATAACATACTTTGATCAATTAATAGTATTTAAATATCACTACCATCAGATAACATGACATGATAAAATACTCACTTTTATCCATTGTCTTGGAGAGCGATTGTCTTGGAGAGCCGTCCGAGAAAGTTTTCTGCTTCAAGTGATCGTTTGAACGCGTCAAATTTATAAAGGTGTCCGTGAAAGAAATCGGTGTTGAGTGACCGCTGGGTGTCATCCTTGTTCTATGAATGAACTTGTTCAATAGGTGGGAAGCTGAGCAAGGGTCGCAGGGTGTCACCGTAAATTCGCGGGGAAGAGAGACGCTAGGGGGTGACCAACCGTAATTCATAGAGGCACTCGGCAGAAAACTGTCAAAACATGCTACTCCTGCATGAGATACGATGGTTTTTAATTAACAAAGTCTTTAAAGATATTATGGTTTTGTTTATCTGAAACAGTCGGTTTGAGTATATTTTTTATAACCATTCGTGGACACTGAGAACTCGCGCTTGCGGGGCACGCGCACTCTCTGTCTGACAGCGCGGAGGGTGCCTATATTCTGAGACAGGGTAAGGTCATTCAGAGAGAGTCCGACAGATGGAGCTGCGAGCCCGTTTCTCACAAAGCTGAAGCTTCGGTCTAAAATAAGGTAGGCGGATTGGTTTCAGTATATTTTTATAACCTTTTAAAAGAATAGAATGTTTTTTCAACCTTAGTTAAATCGCTTTAGATTATGTATATTATATAAAGGATAAGAATATAAAGAACGATGTGTTTTCAACTTTAGTGTGATAATTTATATTATATAAAGTATAGGATGTTTTATATATGAATGTGAAATAACTAAAATGTTTTATATATAACTGTAGAACACACACACACACACACACGGATAACCGTATAACTGGGACAAAGTTCAAACAACCTAACGAGACGTTTCGCAGCACGACGCCCGCGGCGACGATCATCGTGTCAGGACCGCTGCCCACGTATCGACGAGGACACGAAAGGTTCAGTAGACTTTTTGCTTTAAATGAATGGTTATTGTCATGGTGTAAAGAACAGAAACTGCTCTTTGTTAATAATTGGAATCTTTTCTGGGAGCGACCTAGGCTTTTTCGCGCGCTGATGGCCTGCACCCCAGCAGAGTCGGAGCAGGACTGCTGTCGGACAACATCTCCAGGACTCTACGCTCCATTTGACTAGTAAGCCAATTCTCAAATAACTGCTATGATGGCTTTTGTTCTACCCACTTAAATAGAAGTACTTGCGCTGTCCAATCTATTAAGACTGTGTCTGTTCCCCGAATAGTGAGGTCAAAATATAAATTTAATGTAGGATCTAGAAAAAATCTTATCGTGATTAAACCAGAAAAACGTAAAATAAATGAACAAAAACAATTTTTAAAGTTTGGGCTCATAAACATTAGATCACTCACACCCAAAGCAGTTATTGTAAATGAAATAATCACAGATAATAGTTTTGATGTACTCTGCTTGACTGAAACCTGGCTAAAACCAAATGATTATATTGGTCTAAATGAGTCTACTCCATCAAACTACTGTTATAAACATGAGCCCCGTCAGACTGGTCGTGGGGGAGGTGTTGCAACAATATATAAGTGATATTCTTAGTGATACCCAGAAAACAGGATACAGGTTTAAATCATTTGAAATACTTATGCTTAATGTTACACTGTCAGATATGCAAAAGAAATCTATCGTATCTCTTTCTCTGGCTACTGTGTATAGACCACCAGGGTCATATATAAAATTTCTAAAAGAATTTGGAGATTTCCTCTCAGACCTGTTGGTTACCGCTGATAAAGCGCTAATTTTCAGAGATTTTAACATTCATATTGATAATACAAATGATGCATTAGGACTTGCGTTTACTAACTTATTAAAACTGTTTTGGAGTAAAGCAAAATGTCACCGGGCCCACTCATCGTTTTAATCATACGCTAGATTTAATTATATCGCATGGAATCGATATTACTGACATAGATATCGTACCTCAAAGTGATGATGTTACTGACCATTTCCTTGTATCGTGCATTCTGCGTATTAATAATAATAACTACATAGCTTCGCGTTATCGTCCGGGCAGAACTATTGTTCCAGCCACCAAAGACAGATTCGCAAATAACCTGCCTGATTTATCTCAACTGCTCTGTGTACCCATAAATACACATGAACTAGACAAAATGACTGGCAATATGGGCACTATCTTCTCTAATACATTAGAAGCTGTTGCCCCCATCAAATTGAAAAATGTTAGAGAAAAAACGTACTGTGCCATGGTACACCAGTAATACCCACGCTCTCAAGAAAGAAACTCGTAGTCTTGAGCGCAAATGGAGAAAAAAATAACTTGGAAGTTTTTAGAATTGCGTGGAAAAAAAAGTATGTCCAGCTATAGACAGGCTCTAAAAACTGCCAGGGCCGAGCATATCCACAAACTCATAAAAAACAACCAAAACAATCCAAGGTTTTTATTTAGCACAGTGGCTAGATTAACAAATAACCAGACGCCACCCGATCTAAATATTCCCTCACAGTTAAATAGTAATGACTTTATGAATTTCTTCACTGATAAAATAGATAACATCAGAAATACAATAACAAATGTAGATTCTACAGCGTCTAATACTTTAGGTTTATCTATCGCACCCAAATATAAACTGCAGTGCTTTACAACTATAGGACAGGAAGAGCTAAATAAACTTATCACTGCATCTAAACCAACAACATGTTTATTAGATCCTGTACCCACTAAATTACTGAAAGAGTTGTTACCTGTAGCAGAAAAAAACGCTTCTCAATATTATTAACTCGTCGTTATCTTTAGGTCACGTCCCAAAACCAATTCAAGCTGGCGGTTATTAAGCCTCTTATTAAGAAACCACAACTAGATCCTAGTGAAACTGGCAAATTACAGACCCATTTCAAATCTTCCATTTATGTCTAAAATTTTAGAAAAAGTTGTCTGCTCAATTGTGCTCCTACCTGCAAAAAAATTATCTCTATGAAGAATTTCAGTCGGGTTTCAGGCCCCATCATAGCACAGAAACTGCACTTGTTAAAATTACAAATGACTTGCTTCTTGCATCAGACCAAGGCTGCATCTCATTGCTAGTTTTACTTGATCTTAGTGCTGCGTTTGACACCATAGATCACGACATACTCATAGATAGATTACAAAACTATACAGGTATCCAAGGGCAGGCTTTAAGATGGTTTAGATCCTACCGGTCCTTCTGAACTGAGCGTTGATAACAACTTGGGTTGTCCTTATCCTCTTAAGTCCGGATGACATGACATCCCAGTTTTCCAAAAAGAACTTCAAATTTTGATTCGTCTGACCACAGAACAGTTTTCCACTTTGCCACAGTCCATTTTAAATGAGCCTTGGCCCAGAGAAAATGCCTCCGCTTCTGGATCATGTTTAGATATGGCTTCTTTTTTGACATATAGAGTTTTAGCCGGAAACGGCTAATGGCATGGTGGATTGTGTTCACCGACAATGTTTTCTGGAAGTATTCCTGAGCCCATGTTGTGATTTCCATTACAGTAGCATTCCTGTATGTGATGCAGTGCCGTCTAAGGGCCCGAAGATCACGGGCATCCAGTATGGTTTTCCAGCCTTGACCCTTACACACAGAGATTGTTCAAGATTCTCTGAATCTTTGGATGATATTATGCACTGTAGATGATGATAACTTCAAACTCTCACAATTTTTATCTGAGAAACTCCTTTCTGATATTGCTTCCACCTACATCTACGCCGCAACATTGGGGGAATTGCTGATCCTCTGCCCATCTTGACTTCTGAGAGACACTGCCACTCTGAGAGGCTCTTTTTATACCCAATCATGTTGCCAATTGACCTTATATGTTGCAAATTGGTCCTCCAGCTATTCCTTATATGTACATTTAAATTTTCTGGCCTCTTATTGCTACCTGTCCCAACTTTTTTGGAATGTGTAGCTCTCATGAAATCCAAAATGAGCCAATATTTGGCATGACATTTCAAAATGTCTCACTTTCAACATTTGATATGTTATCTATATTCTATTGTGAATAAAATATAAGTTTGAGATTTATAAATTATCCCATTCCTTTTTTACTCACAATTAGTACAGTGTCCCAACTTTTTGGGAATTGGGTTTGTACTTCACAAGGCAAATCGCTGATGTGAATGACATTGGTTCGAGTCCCACCTCAAGTAACATTGACAAATGTCAATTAATAGCTACTACCAAATAGTCTACAAAGAATGCTGATTGTGAATGAAAATAAATCACTTGTCACTCATGATAATATCTGTGTGATCTGATTTTATATTTTTACCGGAAACCGCATAAAGTGCATAAAATGTATGCATTCTTTTCTCAATGTATTCATTTAACTTATCTGTTTTGTTTCAAAAGTCTTTTTTTATTATATGGGATACATGTTTTATATTTATATTATTTTTCTTCTTCTTAATAATAATAATAATAATAATAATAATAATAATAATAATAATAATAATAATAATGAGTCACTGTTCTATGAACAATAAAACATTTTATTTTTACTTACAAAAAAAAACTACAAAAATGTCAAGTGATAAATTGTAATAGATGCAAACACACAAAGGTACAAATTATATTACAAACCTATGAATCCGGGACAAAGGGTATTTAAAAATAAATATAAACATAAACAATTGTAAACCCACAAATGTAGAAACATATACAGATGGTAGACAACCAAAATGGGTAATGCCGCCGCAGGGCCGCGGCGTTAACTGCAAATCAGTCGCGTGTTAAAATCATTCGCGAAACTACAGCCAGGTAGCGCAAAGGGACGGATTGCGAACTGAATGTAATTGTAAAATGAAAGGAAGACGTAAAACAACAATAACATTATAATATACATTATAACATCCTTAAAAGCCATTAAAAATAGGATAGTCTTAGGCTACAGTCTACTCATCAAAAAATAAAAATAAAAACCTTTACACAAAGGCTCTTATGCATGCTATTGTTTTTAAACAGTCATTATATATATATATATATATATATATATACATAATATATATATATATATATATATATATATATATATATATACAGGTCCTTCTCAAAAAAATTAGCATATTGTGAAAAAGTTCATTATTTTACATAATCTAATGATAAAAATTTAAACTTTCATATATTTTAGATTCATTGCACACCAACTGAAATATTTCAGGTCTTTTATTGTTTTTTTTGAATACTGATGATTTTGGCATACAGCTCATGAAAACCCAAAGTTCCTATCTCAAAAAATTAGCATATCATGAAAAGGTTCTCTAAACGAGCTATTAACCTAATCATCTGAATCAACTAATTAACTCTAAACACCTGCAAAAGATTCCTGAGGCTTTTAAAAACTCCCAGCCTGGTTCATTACTCAAAACCGCAATCATGGGTAAGACTGCCGACCTGACTGCTGTCCAGAAGGCCATCATTGACACCCTCAAGCGAGAGGGTAAGACACAGAAAGAAATTTTCTGAACGAATAGGCTGTTCCCAGAGTGCTGTATCAAGGCACCTCAGTGGGAAGTCTGTGGGAAGGAAAAAGTGTGGCAAAAAACGCTGCACAACGAGAAGAGGTGACCGGACCCTGAGGAAGATTGTGGAGAAGGACCGATTCCAGAACTTGGGGGACCTGCGGAAGCAGTGGACTGAGTCTGGAGTAGAAACATCCAGAGCCACCGTGCACAGGCGTGTGCAGGAAATGGGCTACAGCGAAGCAGCACTGGACTGTTGCTCAGTGGTCCAAAGTACCTTTTTTGGATGAAAGCTAATTTTGCATGTCATTCGGAAATCAAGGTGCCAGAGTCTGGAGGAAGACTGGGGAGAAGGAAATGCCAAAAATGCCTGAAGTCCAGTGTCAAGTACCCACAGTCAGTGATGGTCTGGGGTGCCATGTCAGCTGCTGGTGTTGGTCCACTGTGTTTTTATCAAGGGCAGGGTCAATGCAGCTAGCTATCAGGAGATTTTGGAGCACTTCATGCTTCCATCTGCTGAAAAGCTTTTATGGAGATGAAGATTTCGTTTTTCAGCACGACCTGGCACCTGCTGACAGTGCCAAAACCACTGGTAAATGGTTTACTGACCATGGTATTACTGTGCTCAATTGGCCTGCCAACTCTCCTGACCTGAACCCCATAGAGAATCTGTAAGACCCAACACTCTGGATGAGCTTAAGGCCGCTATCGAAGCATCCTGGGCCTCCATAACACCTCAGCAGTGCCACAGGCTGATTGCCTACATGCCACGCCGCATTGAAGCAGTCATTTCTGCAAAAGGATTCCCGACCAAGTATTGAGTGCATAACTGAACATAATTATTTGAAGGTTGACTTTTTTTTGTATTAAAAACACTTTTCTTTTATTGGTCGGATGAAATATGCCCCCTAATTTTTTTGAGATAGGAATTTTGGGTTTTTCATGAGTTGTATGCCAAAATCATCAGTATTAAAACAATAAAAGACCTGAAATATTTCAGTTGGTGTGCAATGAATCTAAAATATATGAAAGTTTAATTTTTATCATTACATTATGGAAAATAATGAACTCCTTGAGATTTTAAAGTCAGTTTAGTAGTATTGAAATTCAAGTTGAATCTCGAAAAAATATTTTTTTAATTAAATTATTTCTATGAATTAATAAGTTAGCATGACTTTTCCATCATAGCATTTTTTACGAGCTGTATTCGTTTTCTGAAACCAAGCACCCACTTTTTTCTTTTTTTAAATCTATGAATCACTCGCATATCTCCTACAACCTACAAAATAAGGGCTAATAGAGGTTCTTTCTTTAATTATTATTTATAATGTTTATTCTTGAAGAAAATAAGTATTTATTCTTTAATAAAATAAGGGATCCAAACATCCTTAATAAACAATGGGTCAGTTTGCGCGAGGCCCTGCAGTTAAAAAGTTATATTTGTTTTGATTCATCCATTTATGTTACAATTAGCCTATTCTAAAAATAAAAATAATGTCATAAAAAATGCCATCGGTCTGAATAAATTTTACCATTATAGAATTGGGGTAGTAATTTAGGAGGTGAAAATACAGTGAAATTACAAATGGCATGAAATTTTAAAGCATGACTACTGAAGGTCTATGAAACATTTTATGCATTTTTTTAAACAATGGCACTTAAAGTTTTCAACTAAAATATTACTATTTCAACCATATAGCCTGTGAATAAATAAATAAAATGCATACTTTTCAGTGAAAGAACACTGACAATGTAGGTTGCTTCTGGTGTTTGGATTTGTACTTCAATATAATGAGCTCCAAGTTTAAGGATAGCCTACACTAGTTGTATTTATTTATTTTTTTTTGTTTGGTTTTTTTTTTACTCTCTATTTAACAGCATTAACTTACAATGAAATACGTCTTCCTTCAGGCAGACTGAATGTTTTCCTGTCTTGCTAAATGTTGGGTCAGTTTGCGCGAGTCCCGCGCGCTGTGAAGCGGGAGCAGCTTACGGAGGATTCCGCCTGGTCTTAAAGCCTTCCGCAAACGCCTACGTTCACAAATAACAATGATTTTGGCAAAAAATAATGATTAATTATCAATTGATAATTTGTTATTATTTTGGTCTAGTGAAAATAATATGGGCTGCGGGAAAATAATGAATAAAAAGAGTAGGGCTGCTGTGAGTGCAGGCATGTTTCAGCCCAGTAACATGACAATACACCATTCCTCACAGACCAAAAACAGAACCGAGTTCAGTTCAGCTGGAGGGGGCTGGGGGTAGTTCTGTATAGCTTGTGGGGGTCGAGATAAAGGTGTGAATTTCTTGCTCTTTCATATGGACAGTCTTATAAAGGGTTTCAAACTTGCAGAACAGGTTTTAGGACAACTTTAAAGAAAGGTTTGATCACTTCAAATGTTGACTACTGTATAGCGCAATAAAGTTTATTAGTTATTATAACTTAATTTCAGAGGAAGTTGCCTTAACTTAAAAAAAAAAACAAAAAAAACAACAAAAAAAAACTGTTGCATTAGGGCGGGGCGATAGGCCTATGGTCTAAAAAAAATCCACGATTTTTTTCACAAAAAAATCCGATTTACAATTTAAATCGATTTTTTTTTTTGCCTCCCTACTTAAAATCAATATTCAAATGACAAAAAAATTGTTCAAAACAAGTTTTAATATAAAAAAATATTATTTTTTAATACTAGCCCATCATGCCATCCACTCAGTGTTCAGATTAAAACTGGCAGCTCCGCAGTGAGTCCGTGTCATGGACGGAGGACAGACCAAGTGTAGGCCTAAATCAGTTTTATTTTAATCTCGTTATGCCGCTGGTTTAGGTTATGTATTTATTTTTATTTCTTATATCAATTATTTGTAAATATAGCAGACACTGTCTAACCGTGTCTACACCGGACGGCCTTGTTCATATAGGGCCAAACATCTCTCTCACTCGGCAGTACAGTAGGCCTATGTGAGCCGGCAGCAGAGTATGTGAGAGTGGAGCAGCAACAATTTCCCTCCGCGCTCCGAGCATTTAATAATCACTAAGCTCCGCGTTCATTGATACCAGAAACACTGCTCCGCCTTCACTTTGTGGCTAAAGTTGAAATGTTATGTTCATAATAGCTTATAAAAATAAAATAAAAATAAATAAAATTACAGGAGAGTTTCAAAGGGGATTAGGCTATTGTGTGCAAACTTTTTGTCCTACCAAAGGCCAAACTAATAAAATTGTCAGCATTAAAAGGTATAATTGCTGCTTTCTGCTGTGCAAATTTTGTTTGTGATAAAAATAAAAGTTTACATTTTCGTCAGTTATTTTATCTACAGATCGATGCATTTGTTACAGATTTCTGCTCATTCAAAATCAGATACAGATGAAGTAGCCTACTGTAAGATTATATTTGTTTGAATGCATTATTGCGACAGCGATTACGTGTGAATGTGCTGTATCTGTTTAAATCATGCTTTAACCCGAAAATGATCAGTAAAAGGAAGACAAACTCCTTGAGAACTAGCCTGTAACATCCCGCTCGACTATTGCCGTCATTATAGTCTTCTGATCGGAGAGATTATGTGTATCAAGCTATAGCTAAATATGTTTATCATGTGAATTCTTGCTAAATATGCAGTTATATTACGGGCCATTGGCATGAATTGTATTCGTGATGGAGCGGTGCTGGAGCGAGTGAAAACCACGATGCTCCTGACTTTTAAAAAATCCGCTCCTCTTCAGTCAGAATCACTCCGCTCCGCTCATACTCCGCTCGGCAGCGTGTCTGAAACGCGCGGGGAGGGTTGAGCCCAATCATTCTCAAAACATTAAATATTTATTTTATTTCAATTTTCGTTTTTGTGTTTCAGAGGAAAAATCAGTGTTAAGGCATCTCTCCATTACAGACCGTTCTGAAGGAAGAATTTATACAAACGCGTATAAAATTCTTTAAAAACTTTAACAGAGATAGAGGGTATTTAATAGGTCTGCTTCCCACGTAAGATTTTTCTAGTTACTAGTCGTTCATTTGTCATTATTCAACTAATCGCAAGTTTATATTAAATTTACAACTATAATCCAGCCTTAATATATTCCACGCTCAAGAACATGCATTAAGTTCGTCACAAAGCACAGGCAGAAGTAGCCTAATAATTATGAAAAAGGAGACATTTTAATTACTTATAAACAAATGTTTTCTTGTCGGCTGCAAGATAAAATTCACAGTGCTGACTCTCTCCACATGGACGCGCCTTTAAACAGAAATACAACCTTCACAGATTACATAATGCTTTCGTTCTGAATTGATTCGTTTAAAAGACATTTCAAGCTTTCTGTAGATATATTTCTCATATATGTGAGACGCCACAATTTTCAGTTATGTTCATTATTAGGAAAAAAAATCACGTGATCGAGAGGGCGCCTCCCTGTCATGCATGCGCATTAATAATTTTTGCACAAACTTGAATATGAATAATAATTCACATTTTGCATATGCATTACAAAGTAAATAATTTTTTAAACATGCAATTATCCAAAATAAAACCAAACAAGATTTGTAATGAAGATAAAATATGTAGACAAATAAGAATAAATGCTGCGTGCACTCAGCATCATGCAGAGCAAATCTTGCACTGATATTTTTACGGAATATTATACAAACCTGCATTTAAATGCGGCTGCAATTTATTTATTTATTTTATTTATTTATTTTTACTTAAATTATATGAAAGCAAGCAAAGAAGACTCCATTTAAAATCACTGAAGTTGTCAATTAATGAAGCTCTTGTTTTTTTGTTTTTTTGTTTTTTTTTACATCGTGTGCACTTTGTTGATAAGTGAGGACGTTTTATTAATCCATCCATTCTTTAGAGTTGCAATGATTTAGTTAAATCGTGCAGGTTTAATTTATTCGTTTCTTGTTTTAATTAGGCCTAAATAATATGAGCGAAATTATACAGTGCCTCACGTTTTACTAAAATAAAGAAAATAATTTATAAAACACGCAAGCCTAGCTCACAATAGGCTATCACTTTTAATGCTCCGATGCAAAGTAAACCACATTTTCTTTTAAATAATATAACACATAATTCATATTATATAAATAATACTGCACACTATTTAAATGTGTCTAATCTAAAATATGGTGTAGGGAAAATATAAGCACAGGCTCATAGGCTTGACATGTGTCCTGCTTGAATTCGTTCTAAGAAACGCACATATCATCATAGGGACTAAACTTTCATCTTTGAATATTAAATATTTTTTCTTTCATTTTCCCCGACTCCAATCAAATATAACACTTCGGTGAGGCAAAGCTGACGTCTATTTGCGAAAATGTGCTTTGATGCGCTTGTTTGAAAACCTGTGATTAAAGCACCACTCAGCGGTCAAAAGCTGCAAATGCACTTTGCAGACGCCGCGGCGGCGGTACGAGCGGCGGTAGAAGCAACGTTTTGGATGTCCACCTACTGTATAGTAAAACTATATAGATTTTAGCAAACAGTATTTTAAGATAAATATATAAACTATAAAATGCTAAGTCCCTAAGTGAGCTCAAATCATGAACCTTATAATAAATAACAACAGATAAATAATAGTAGTAAACACAAAAGTAGGAACATTATAAAACTATATAAATTTTAGCAAACAGTATTTTTACATATATAAACTGTAAAACAAGTCTCTAATGGGCTCGAAACACCAGCCTAATAATAAACGATAATAGATAAACAATAACAGCAGAAAATTCACAAAGTATATATATGTCCGCACTTCCTGCAGGTGTTTGCCTCAACCTTCCTGTGGTATGGACAAGGCAAAGTGGGCTGCGACTCACTGACTGTGACCATTGAAGAGGATCAGTTGAGAGACCAACGACTCAGCAAACGTCCCTTCCTCCTCGGACTTAGATGAATGCCACAGAGCCTGATAAAAATGGCCTCCACAAGACGACAGCAGTCTGGCCATTGGGCAGGTGAAGCTGTGGACCCCAACACACATCGGTTCAGGCTGTCCACTCCAGGGGTGAAACCAACCTTCTTTTTTGGAGTCCTGAACCTCTCCGTGGTCATTCTGTCCTGGTGTCTGGCAGCAAACTTCACCCGCTGCTTGTCATATTCAAGCAGGTTCTGCCACAGGCACACAATGTCATCATGAAGAATACAGTACAGAGACACTTAGGTGTTAAAGGGTCATTTAACATTCATAGTCCAGTCACACTGTGTTTTGAGTAATTGTTCTTTTTGTGATAGTTTACCTGCTGTGTGCTGAGGGTTAATCCCATGTTTGTCCTCAGCTCAAATATTCAGCTAGTCTGTCCACCCGGGCCATTCCTGGAATGTTTTGTTCATCCACAAGCCTAAAACAGTATAATTTGAAATGATAAAGAAAAACTGATTAGTAAAATGCCATCTTAATGGTAGCATTAATCAATGCCTATGGAAAGATTCTACTGTGAAATTTACATACCAAAATCTCCTCAGGCTCCTGGGTAGGGGAACACGGTGCACACTGGACTCTGGATGCAGACAGGGAGGATGAAGCCTGGGAGGATGTGGGCTGGGAGGATGAAGGTTGGGACGATGACGCCTGGAAGGAGGCAGCAGCAGACTGGGAGAAGGCAGAGTCAGATGAGATAGCAGGAGGCTGGGAGGAGAGATGAGAAGGCTGAATTGTGGGTGGATTCCAGTCAGCTTCATCTTCAAGGAGGAAGTGTAGGATCCTCACTGAGGTCGTCTTCAAATCCTTCATCCTGCTCATCTATATTTACTTCCTCCAGCAGCTGGTCTGTCTGCTCACTGACTGAAGTGGTTGCCCTGTCTGATTCAGCCGATAGTCCACTCCAATTAGCTCTCCTAAAAAAACAAATTGCAGTTTAGTAAACAATTAGCACTTCCATGAACAGACAACACTGTCCTGTAAAAGTGACTGTGAGAGTCTTACCAGTATATTTTGCAGGAGGTTGGAAGGTGGGCGCAAGCTTCTATCCAAAAATATTTAGGCTGTTGGTGTTGATGCTTTGCACCACCTGCCCTCCATAGGTAAGAAGAGGGAAGGTTTCGTGGTGACTTATGTTGTGGCGCGGTCTTGGTTCCACCTAGGGGTGTGGCGATATACCAGTATTGACGATAACCATGATATTCAAAGAAACAATTATCGATATTGTGTTAATTTAGTGTGTGACAATATACCGCTATATATATATATATTATATATATATATATATATATATATATATATATATATAATATATATACACATGTATATGTATATGTGTGTGTGTGTATATATATATATATATATATATATATATATATATATATATATATATATATATATATATATATATATATATATAAGCGATAACCGTATGGAGGACCAAACCTGCAGCAATTAAAAATGAATGAATAATTAAATATATTAATAGATAAATGTGATATGAAAATAAATAAAAGAATAATCGACTTGATAAAATAAATATGAAAAATTTGCCCTTAATTTATTATGTTCTGCTTTTATACATTCGTACATTTTTTTCACTAATTCTTTTTTTAAATGTGTTTTTATATATTTTTTTTATATTATTTTTACATTTATATTTGTTTATGCCTTTTTTTTAATGATTTATTCCCACGTGTCTTAATTTTTTAGATTTATTTTTACTTTTCCATGTGTAACATGGAAAATGGAGGCAAGTAGTAATTCATTGTCCAGTTTGCTACGGGATGTCGCAGATCAGCTGGAGAGTTGGAAGTTATTTTCACCTAACGTTATTCGCATTAATGCTGAAATATATAAACTATTTTCCAGAAATAAAAACACGAAGCTGAAGCTACTTATATGATCCCCCACAGCATTGTCGTCATTGAGTCTGGAACCGTCGACGTCAGACCCTAGGGTGATGACACCCAGAGTCAGACACCCAGTGGATGGTTGGTTTCTAGTCTAATAACTATTGTGTAATCACGGAAAAAGTCTTGACTCTAAACAACTGCAATGGTTGCGTTTCTTAACCACCAATGGCTTCTATGAAAATTGGAACAATCCAGGGTTGCGCTTCCCTACCCTAGGCCCACAGCGCTTTTGGGAAACGCGGACCTGTATTGTTTGGTTCTTTTTCCCATGATTGTCAGCTGGGTAAAAAACTAAATAAAACCAGTAACTGATTGATGAGGCCATAAAGAATTAACTTCTGTAAATGTGTTCTGTTACATACCTGCAAATTAAATGTTTAATGCACAAGCGTTTGTAGTACTTAAATCATAAAGAAAATGTTGAATAAAATATTATAGAAAATAGAGGTTATTGTTTAGTAGTGTTTTTGATTTTTTTTGGTTAAAGTTCTAAAAGCAAGCAATAAGACAACTTTTATTAAACTTGCCAGTTTGACAAAGGTCAGGAAAAAATGGTATTGCAATTCAGTTACTATTGTCCCCATCACTTCTAAAACGATGACTGGTGTGTTTACTTTTCTTACACTTTCTAGTTGAAGTTGCAAGACTATTTACGCCTTACAACAGTGGAAGAGGACTGTGGTGGCTTCTGCCATGTCTAAAAGAATCACTCTCGAAGTCTTGGGGTTTTGATGCCAGAATTTAGATTTTATTATCACGAGACAATAAAACCGAGAAAGCTCTGCAGAACAGTCTGTCGAGTCTTTTATACAGTGCTTCCGAAGGTGTGCCCATGTTCAATACATTTCATACATATGGTTCTGTTTATCAACTCTTTTACCTTTTTTGGCTGTGTCTCCAGCTTGCTTTTAGGATGTAGAATTTATTTTAAGTGAAACGAGGAAGCCTAATCATATATTTTGTCCTATGTCAAAACAGGACATGCAACTTTACCATATACTGTATTTTTGTAATGTCTGCACCAAGGAGGTCTCATCATATATTTTGTCTAATCTCCAAATAGAGTGTGCAGCTACACCATATACTGTACCCATGCACTGTCTGCACATTCCATTCTCACACAGGCAAATGCATAAATATAACAGTAGAATAACTTGATACAGAAATGGCTAGATTCACATTGATTATACTTGATTAGTTCACATGTTGACCAATAAAAATCTTCTTCAGGACTTGCAAGACGAACAAGCTTGCCTGTGATGAGTCGTGCAGTATCCTGCAGCTTTATGCATAACTTCTGCTGTCTTGATAACAAAAATGCAGATTTAGTACCCAGTCGCTGTGCAAAAGACAGATTGTTCTCTGCTGGGTTAGGGGAGAAACGTGTCACCTTTCGAGGTATGTAAAAAAACAGCTTATTGGAATGTAAGAGTTTTGTTTAAAAGTGAACACATTTGGATTATTCATTCTTATGTATCGTCTGTACTGGTAAAGGGATAGTTCAGCCAAAAAAAATTAAATTCTGTTATCATTTATTCGCCCTCAACTTTTTGTAAACCTGTATAAACTTTGTTCTGCTTAACACAAAGAAATAATCCAAATAATGCGTGTCAGCAAAAAGGTTTGGGGCACCATTGACTTCCATAGTATGACAAAATACTATGGAACTCAGTGGTTCCCCAAAATTGTTTGGTTGCAAATATTATTCTAAAACATTACTGCTTTAAAATTAGTCAATAGTCATTTAACTAAAATTTAAAAAAAATTGTCTGGAGCTTTCAAAACTATACTGAACTGAAAGTCAAAGATAAGTGATAACTGTCAGATTTGTCCAAGTATCTTGCATTTGATCTTTTTGTTGTTATTATTATTCTTAAAGGATGCTTTGCAGATCCCCAAAAATTTAAGGATGTCATCGTGGAGGCTTTTCCAAAACTCAGACAAGGTGGTGAGTTTGAGTTGCTAAAAATATCTGGAAACACAAGGAGCCGTTATCTCAGCTTGATACCCTGTCCAAATGAGGGGTACCATGTAAAGTATTTGAAAGATCCTCAAAATCAAATTGGTCATGCAACCATTTTTATTAGTCCACTTCAACGAAACTTAGAAGTTGAATCAGTAAGTTACATACTTTCAAACAGGGAATGTTTTAACATTTACATAAAACATGTATGACATGCTATTTTGATGTGATGTTTTCTTGCAGGCAAGTCTTCCTTGCAGAGATGAGTTGATTGGACCACCTCAAAAGTGTGTTGTATGTGGAGATGAATTCCTCTTTGCAGCTATCAAGTCTCACAGTGATGAGTGCATGAGGTATTTAAGGTTTTTTTTTTTTTTTAATGTGGAGTCTCTTATGGAAATGTTTATTTATCCTTGGTTTAGGCTCATAGGATAGAACCATTATCTGAGTTACAGAAGATTTTGTCAGTGTTACTAAAATGTCATTAAAGGGTTTAAAAACAACAGCAACAATAACAAAGGCTAAATTCATCCAAAAATGAAAATTGTATTAATTAGTCACCCTCATGTCTTTCCAAACCCATAAGGTGTTCGTTCATCTTCACAACATGAATGAAGATAAATCTTAGCGCTTTCTGTCCCTCCATTGACAGCCTATGCAACCTACTTTAAAGGTCCAGCATGGTAGTGAAGACAACATTAAAGTAATCCATGCTCTCATGTCAACTCAACATGCATGCGCTGTGGTTGTTTTGTGAGCTTGCATCTAAGATCGATATTTTGTTCTGTTTTTTTTTCTGTTTTTTTTTCACACACATACATTGAGGTTAAACCACTGGAGTCACATGGATTACTTTAATTATGTCTTTCCTACTTTTCTGGACTTTTAAAGTGTTAGTTGTATAAGCCATCAAAGGAGGACAGAAAACTCAGATTTCATTTAAAAGATCTTCATTTGTGTTCTGGAACAACATGAGGGTGATAAATTGATAAAATTTTATTTTTTGCATGAACTATGCCTTTAAACAGTCTGTTTACCCCTTTTCCTGAGGTCAGTGGTGAGGTAGTGAGTGAGAGAGCTACAGAAAAGGTCACTTCAAGCAGCACTGAAAGTACAGTTGTGAGGCAGGAGAGAAATGTTGTAAATCCCAGCATCAGATACTGCACAATGCAAGATGGAGAAAGCATGACAGTTTCACAGCTCATCACAATAGATCAAGAGAGCACTGAACTTGTATAGCTGACTTGTACATTCTATCACAATGTATCTTCTAACTTATCTCTAATTAGAAATTCGGGACTTTAGTCTGAGAAATACAGATTTCTGTATTTTTTTGTCTGTTAATGTTTGTGCCTCTGGATAATGTCTCTAGTTTTAGATTGAAAATTTGTGCCAGATGCAACAGAGGCCTCAAAGAAATACAGAGAAAATCTACTGAATACCCATGAAAGGGGAAAAGAGCTACTTTTACAGATGGACATGAGAGACACTCCTGAAGACAGTGAGAGAGCAATCTTGACTTTCTACAAGATGGCAAATGTAGAATGGGCTTGTCCTTTTAAAATGTACACTACATGGTAGGTAAAGTAAATCCTATAATGCGGGGATGTCCAATCCTGCTCACCTGAAGGCCACTGTCCTGCAGAGTTAAGCTCTAACCAGCTCCAATAGACTTGCCTTGAAGTTTCTGGTAATACTGAAGGCTTTAATTAGCTGGATCAGGTGTTTAATCAGGTTTGGAGCTAAACTCTGCAGGACAGTGGCCTCCACCAGCAGGAATGGACACCCCTGCCATAATGTGATACGGTTATAATTTTTGTTTGCGTTAATGTCCCATTGTACCTTTGCGTTCAAGGTGATCCTGCAATTGGAGACGGTGTGACTCGTCATGTTTTTGCAACGATGATGTCAAAACTCCAGCATAGTTTTGAACTACAACTTGGTTAGTGACCTATACAATACATGTTTTTTTTTCCTGTTTTCTTAGGATAGGTTTAAAACAATTTGTTGGCATTAACAGTTAATTAGCTGCCATTGGCCTTAGGGTTGATATTTTAAAAGGTTTCTGCATTTGTCTTTTGTAATGCATGCCGGATTGTTACTTGTTGCATGGCTTTATTTCTTTTAAGTGCCAGGAGGAACTCTTCTTTTTGAGGGTGAAAAGGATCACTTGATTCCCACAACACCACAGAGTTTTCTGGATAGTGACTTCTTTGTGGTGGCAGGCGGTATGATCGGGCACTCATCCATGCATGGTGGTCCATGCTTAACTGGTTTAAGCCCAGCAATAATCCACATGCTTTTTGGTGGACTCCCTGAAACAGCCACCATAGACTGGACTGTGTGGACACTGATGTCCGTCAAGTAATAGAGATGGTTAGTTAATCTTTACTTTAAAAAATTACTTTAACAAATACACTGCACAGCCAAAAAAAGTAACTGTTTAGATTTTAATAGGCAACTTCAAATACTTCAGATACTATGACTATCATAATTCATCATAATTGCAGTGATAATTATGTTTCTAGCATGTTATGTTTGCCAGCAGTTTTTCTAACACTAATTGATGGACTGTGTAGCTTTTTTATTTCTTAAGCAACCATGTAGGAAAACTCATCATGGCCATATACCAAGATTGATTAGCCTCAAGTTGTGAAAGAATGGTTGGAATGGACCATTAGGAATCATTTTCACACATGAACTGGCACCTCGGAGACCTGATATTAACCTCAGTGAAAGTCTTTTGGATGTTCTGGAGACTTTACAGAGTGATCACCTCTTGTATTATCAATACAGTATTGACTTTTAAGTATTTGCCTATTAAAATCCAAACAGGATATTTTTTATTTTTTTTTATTTTTTTATTTTTTTTTGTGGCTAGGCAATGTATATAGTTATTATAATTTTATGACAAGTTATGACCAGTTGAAAGGCACAGGTGTGATTATCAGAGGAGGAAAAGAGGGCTATAACAACCTTGCAGTGTCCTGGGATTTGCCTGGTGTGACATCAGAGAAACAGAAGATGGCTGCTTGAACAAACTGCTCATTCATGCAATGAGTATGCATTATTGGTTGGAATACTCTTAAAGCGTTAGTTCACACAAAAATGAAAATTCTGTCATTAATTACTCACCCTTATGTTGTTCCAAACCTGTAAGACCTCCGAAGATGTTCATCTTCGGAACACAAATGAAGATATTTTGATAAAATCTGATGGCTCAGAGAGGCCCGCATTGCCAGCAAGATAATTTAACACTTTCAGATGCGATAAAAAATGCTACAAATTTTTGGGTGAACTAACCCTTTAAAGATTAAAAATGTAATGCATGTTTCCATTCCAAATTAAATTATGAAGGTCCTTGAAAGAACCTCCAAGCAGGTAAAGCAGCTACGGCGGGGTTTGAAGGAAACATTAATCTGGCCTTTGCTGACTGAGAGGAAAGACACTATTCCTCTTCTCTTTCCTAGGACTTGTGATACAGTGTACAAAACTCTGGTAAGATATGGACCATTTATGTAATGTTGTTGAGCTCTACAATTCTTTAGTAATGATAATGTTGTCAATGTGTCAGATGATTTTTTTAAAGAGGATAATTTGGCCAACACATTATGAAGACCGCAAGGCCTCTCTTGAAGACACATGTAGGCTCACCGGATTTTTATTCTTTGCACCTTCATTGGAAATTGTAAGTGTATGAGAAATGAACTGACTTTTTGCTTCTACAATAAAAAAATAAAAAGGGATCATGATCTGGACTTGTAAAATAATTTTGTTTCCTGACGTGGTGCTTTCTAAGGAAATTCTGGACTGGATGGGATGTGCTGCCCAGGAGCCTAGACATTGAGGTGGTCTTCCACATGCTATCAAACTCTCAAGCTTCCTAGTCATTACAAGGACTATGCTGCCTTTGAGAGAGATATTTTAGCTGCTGTCTGGAGCTCCCGATTATGGTGATTTGGAATGGTCTAAGTTTGTGTTACAAATGATATCAGATGCCATGTTTCTACTGGAGTTAGTGTTCAATTTTTCATGTCTAAATCGGATATTCAGTCCAGAAGATCTCAAACATGTTTGGTATTTGCAGTGTTCAGAGCTTTGTATTTGACAAGGCGATGCCAAAATAACATTTAATAAGAAATGTAAGAATTTATTTGCTTGGATGTACTAAAAATTTCTGGACATGTTCTAGACATTTTAGACATTTCAATACCCATGGCTGAAGTGCCCTTGAGCAAGGCACTGAACCCCCAGTTGCTCCCCGGGCGCTGGATATACAGATGGTAGACAACCAAAATGAGTAATACCGCCGCGCGTACCGCCGCCGCAGGGCCGCGGCGTTAACTGCAAGTCAGCCCGCATGTTAAATTCATTCGCGAAACTACCGCCAGGTGGCACAAAGGGACGGATTGCGAACTGAATGTAATTGTAAAATGAGATAAAAGGAGGAGGTAAAACAACAATAACATAATGATATAACATTGTACCATCTTTAAAAACCATTAAAAAATGTACAGTGAGTTAATTTCAAAATGTAGGATAGTCTTAGGCCACAGTCTACTCATCAAAAATTAAAAGAAAGACCTTTACACCAAAGGATCTTATGCGTGCTATTGTTATTAAACAGTCATTAAATATAAGGCCTATATATACAGATTAAAAAAGCTAAATGTTTTCATTTCGGTTCATTCTTGGTTTAAAAAAAAAAAAATCCTTCAGGTTCCATTTGCAGATCGAAATGAGAACGGTCCAGCATTTAGCAATAATTATTGTTAATTCTGTTATTATTCTTGATTTTTCAAACTGCTAACACTTTGCATTTTTGAATTATGCCTTTACTGTGTGACCAAAAAATTTTGTATTTTCTGTTTTCAAGCTGTTTGATCGCGCTGGTGCGTCGATACTGAAACACGCTTGAACTACGAAGCCTATTTTTCCTAATGAATAATAGTTAAGCTTGAAATAGGCAACATCACGAATATGGAAACGTTTGGATTTCTCCCGAATGAGAGCCCAACCTTACCTTATGGTTCGCTTTAAATTATTATTCATTTTTTTTTGTTTGTTTGTTTATAGCTAAGCCTATATTATTATATACTACAATTTTATTTATCCATTAGAATTATATATTTGTAATTATTGTTCTGTTCTGATAAATTTGTTAAATTTAAAGGATTTGTTGTCAATTGAAGAGAACTAAAAATATCCTGTTGGCACATTATTAGGCCAGCCGTTATTATTTCTGAATGTAATAAAATGCAACTTATACATGACTTATTTTTTTTTTTTTTTCCTCTCACAAACTTAATTTATTTTTTAGCCTGTTTTAAAAAAAATAAATAAAAATAAATAAAATAACATGCAGCAAACGAAAATAGGCGATTAATCGGTTAACATTATTTACTGGTGGGGTAATTATAATTATTATATACTTAGGAACAGAGTCTGGGCCTAATCTAGGCTATCAGGGTTTTTTATTTTTTTTATTTTCATTGCATCTGAAAATGACTTTGTGCAGCAAATTCACTTCGCACGCTCAACCTGCCTCGCGCGTTCCTCAGCTGTGGACTATTTAAAAATGTTTGCTATAAAGGTTGCTGTCCCATTTTATACATGAATTGTTCATTAAAAAAAAACAATCAAATTATATTGATAGTTCTAATTATATTGTTAACACAAGTTCATTTAGGCTATTTAACATGCACTGTGACATTTTTACCCTGTTTTAACTTATAACTCCTTGAGATTTTAAAAGTCAGTTTAATAGTATTGAAGTTCAAGTTTTTAAAAAAAGGTTTTAAATGCTTAAATTATTTCTATGAATTAATAATATGTTATCAGGTTTTAATTGCTTAAATTATTTATATGAATTAATATGTTATCATGTTTATTCTTGTAGAAAATAAGTGTTTATTCTTTAAGAAAATAAGGGAAAAAATAAGGGACGATCCAAATATTATTGTAACAGACTTTATTTGATTCTGTTATATGGCACTAATTCTGGATGTATGGACGCTCTTTATATGTGTGTGTGTGTGTAATGCGTTTATCCCCTCGGGGCTTGCCGTAGATAGGCAATGGGCATGCGCACTTTCTGCGCTAGAGTGTCGCGGGTTTTTGAGTTCTCCCTGAAGTGTGATGAATAATAAAAACTCCAGAAGAGTTCAGACTCTCTCGTTTTAATTGTTTTCTTATTACTAAGTGTTTAGGCGGACCCTGCACGAACGCTCGGTCACATTGGTGGCAGCGGTTTTGTTTTGTTTTGTTCAAATTTACGTTACGTGGTTCAGTGTTACGGCGAGTGTTTAACTAGTTAGTTTATAGTCAAAAGTTCTTAGTGGAGTTAGCACGCGCGGGTTCAACTTTGTCGTGCCCATCATGTGGTGTAAAGAAGAGGATGATTTATATTCGAGACGGAACCGCGACAAGATTAACAGACACGTGAGAATTGAGTTACCGCCGCCGTTCTCTCCGGTGACGAGAAGCAGAGCTTTCTATGTTGGGCACGGCAGTTCGAGGTCGCGGTCAGAGCGCTAACAGAGGGAGACGGCGCTGCGTCCTATAATTATGAACTGGCGCGGATTCTACCAACGCGGCTAACTAACGCAGCATTTCTTTTGTGGGACAGCCTTTCTCATACTGTCCAGGCTGATTATACAGCGACCAAAGAACGACTCAAGGAGGCTTTTGGACAGCGGCAGTTCATGGATCGCTTCAGAGCCAGCCTATCAGCTCGCCCTCGTGCGCCGCGGGAAAGTTTGGAGGTGTATATGCCGCAGAGATCAGCAGATTAGTGGATGAGGCTTTTCCTGAATACGGCGACAGAGCCCAGAGGGAAGAAAAAATTCCGTCGTTTTCCTTGCTGGCTTAGATCCTGGGCTCAGAGCTAAATGCCATGAACAAGGAGCAACGGATTTGGAGGAGGCTGTGATAATTGCAGGTCAGGTCGGTGTGAAAACGCTAGAGACGCAATAAAGACTGATTACAAGACTGTTAATGTTGCAGGAAATACTAATGATGGTGAAGCGGTGGCTGCTGTTTATTCTGTGACTGATAATGGAGGCCTGCACAGAGCTATGGATCGATTGACTGAGGAAATGAGGGATATGAGAATGGAATTGAGGCGCTTGGGTGATGAAAAATCAAAAACTAAAGGTCAGAGTGAGTTCTAGAGCAATGGACGACTGGGATGGAGGCCACTCTCAGTTTAATGGAAGGTGCCAGTGTGTCTGCGGGGGTCGAGGATGCCCAGTCACGTGTCTTTGATGGCGCTCGGAGAGGCCGCTCACCTGAGAGGAAATTCCAGCACTGTGACGAGCGTACATCAGGTATGGACGTGCGTAGTTATAAAGACTCACACTCTCCTTTGTCTCCTGTGAGACGCAGCCCAGCCCCGGTTCTCGCAGATGGAATGGCTATGAGGATGATTCGAGAAAGCGGGGAGTGCGTTTCATGTCACCTAGCAGAGATGAGCGCCGCTACCAGCCGGAAAACGGACTGTAGCTGATGTTGCGGCCCAAACACCAGCTATGTTTCCTATGGGCCCTCAAATTGACAATGTCGACGACTGTAATTCTGTATCAAAAGACGATGATTTAAGTTTGGGACGCTGGCCAGGAGCTGTTAGTATCATATGTGAAAGGAGTGATTGAAGGCATGGAGGTTCAAATGTTAGTCGACTCTGGTTCCAGTGTGTCGCTTATGAGCGCAGATTTTCGTATGTCAATTCCAACACTTCGCAATCGCCCGCTGAGAAAGGACTATGTGTCAGGCCCATGCAGTGAATGGACAAATGCTAGATACGCTGGGCACCATCACTGTAACATTCCAGCTGGGAACTGAGTCATGGCAGCATGTATTTCATGTGCTGAGAGAGACCACACAGACTGTGTTGCTGGGCTGGGACTTTCTGTTAAAAAATCATGCCTTACTGGACCTCAGTCATGTTAAGCTCCAACTGTGGGACATCACGGTTCCTCTACTAACCAGCAAAGACTTTGGTTCCGACATGCTGCAATGTGTCACTGGCAACCACTATAAATGTGCCACCTCTCAGCGAGTCAGTGGTGCCAGTTAAAGTGTGTCTACCTAACGCAGCTCATGCAGCAAGTGACTTTGTTGGACACCTAGAACCCAATGTGGCAGATTCTTCCAGCCTAATAGTAGCTCACACACTGTCTGGAGTTCACAATGGACTGACAAAGGCTCGGATTTTGAATCCTACATGACATGACATATTATTAAAAACAAGGGATGCACCTGGGTGAGTTATACTCCGTTGATGAGTCTGATGTTCGGCTATTTCATGCCCCAGTTGAGTTAGCTGCTGTGACTTCTTCCACAGCTGTGCCTCCTGTATCATTGGACGAGTCACCTATTTCTGATTCAGAGAAAGCTGCACTGTCAGCCTTGCTGTTAAATTCCATGACATCTTCAGCTCCTCCAAACAGAATGTTGGCAAATGTAAGCTAGTGAAACATTATATAAGAACTGGTGAGCAGGCTCCCATCAAACTGCGTGCACATCGTACATCCCCTGAAAAACATGCTGAAATAGAAAGACAGGTGGCTGATTTGCTTGCGGATGGTGTGATCGAGGAGAACTGTAGTCCTTGGGCATCGCCGGTTGTTTTGGTGAGAAAGAAATGTGGCACCTGGCGTTTTTGTGTGGATTACAGACGTTTAAACAGTGTGACTATTAAAGATTCTCATCCTCTGCCCCGAGTGGACGACACACTGGACGCACTGGCAGGTGCTGCCTGGTTCAGCACATTAGACTTCTCCAACGATTACTGGCAGGTGGAAGTTGCGGAGGAGGACAGAGAAAAAGACGGCTTTTACAACAGGACAGGGCCTCTATCAGTGGCGATCTATGCCGATGGGCCTTTCCAACGCCCCGGCTACATTTCAACGTCTGATGGAGCTGGTCCTCAGAGGGGCTCCCATGGCACGTCTGCATGGTATACCTCGATGATATTTTGATTTACAATAAAACCTTTGAGGAACACATGTCAAGCCTTAAAGAAGTGTTTTCGAGAATCCAATCCGCAGGGTTGAGACTGAACCCACGAAAATGCCACCTTGCCAGAGATCATGTAGTCTTCCTGGGCCATGTAGTTTCTCGAAAGGGTCTTCATCCCGACCCCAAGAACACAGAGAAAGTTTTAAACTGGCCAGTCTCCCCGTTCTCCTTCTGAGGTGAGAGCCTTTCTGGGACTATGTTCTTATTATAGACGTTTCGTCAAGGATTTTTTCGAAACTCGCTGCGCCACTGAACCAACTCGTTGGTAAAAATGTGCCCTTTGTGTGGAACGCCACGTGCGACCAATCATTTAACCACCTGAAAAATGTGTTGTCGTCTGGGCCTGTCGTGATATTGCCTGACTTCAGTGTGCCCTTTAAAATCTACACTGATGCCCTCCCAACCTGGCCGTCGGTGCAGTTCTTGCGCAGGGACAGAGAGGGGCGTGAACATGTGGTGGCATATGCCAGCCGGACATTGAATTCCGCACAGAGCGTTGGTCCACATTTTGATCATGAGTTTGTGGGCTATTGTGTGGGCAGTACGGGAATTCAAGCACTACATCGGGACTTGCCTCATTTACCATTATCACAGACCATCGACCACTCTTAGCTCGTTCGGCGTCTGTCCATTGATGATGACCCACAGGGAGAAGAGCGAGATTTGATCCTGGAGCTTGATCCGTTGAATTGGGTCATTGTCTGACACAAGGATGGACAATCATCCAAGAATGCAGATGCGCTTTTCTTCCCTCGCCGCCCTGAGACACCTGACACAAAAACGTGGTAGAGAAATAGTGTTAAAGGGGCACTGCAAGTAAATGTTGTGATTCTAATCAAACAATCATTGACCATTGCACATTCCTCTGAAGTCAAAGAGGGTACAAGGTGATGCGACTGCGGAAAAAATTCACTTGACAGTTCAGACGACATGTCTCCCATTGAATTGCGTTGTCCCCAACAGTTTGTCAAGGACATTAGAGCTATGCAGAATGCGGACCCTGACATTAAGACTGCTCTGAACTGGGTGGCACATGCCCAAAGACCATCCAGGAGAAAATTACAAGGAGCTTCTCAGTGCTTACGGAAGCTTTGACTGTATTCAACCATCTTTCTATCATTGATGGATTGTTTAGGCCCGCTCCGTTTGCTGCCCCCCTCACGAGTAAGCCTGTAGTCACAATAGTTGTTCCTTCTTGCACTAATTCTGACATTATTGTTCAATTGCATGGCGCCCATGGCTTCTATGCCCATTTATCTTCAGAAGCGTCTGTGTGGGAACGGGCAAGACAATTTTGTTACTGGCCTTCCCATGTACAGGGACATCAAGGAAAAATGGTGGTATTGTGAGCAGTGCAAGGCGTGTCCAGACACGGTCGCAGGTCCTGTTCCTCCAGCCCACCGTGCGCCCCCAATGGGTGGATCCCAGTCAGTGCGGCCATTTGAAAGAGATGGGCTATGGACATCTTAGAGCTGCCTTGCGACTCAAAGGGAAACCGGTTATGTGCTTGGTGTTGTTGGCGAAGACTACTTCACTAATTTGTCAATTTGTTCCCGGGCCTAATCAGTCAGCACAGACAGTGGCACAGTTGCACATTGTCTGTTTGAGGACTATGTTCTACTTCATATGCTCCAGAGATTCTTAAAGCATAACAACTGAAGGTCTATCTCTCGTTTTAGTTTTCTTATTACTAAGTGTTAGGCGGAACCCTGCACCGAACGACGCGGGTCACATTATTCATATTTGTTTGCTTCAACTATATGTAGCTACAATTATTCTAAAAAAAAGCAATGTAACGAAAAGTGCCCTCGGCCTGAGTAATTGACCATATAGGAATTGTGACTTTAAAGGTTAGTGATTTAGGAGTGAAAATACTGTGAAATTACAAATAATGTTTATGATTTTAAAAGCATAACAAACTGAAGGTCTATGAAAACGTTAGCCAATAAAGCATTTTTTAAAAACCCAATGGCACGTAAAGTTTTGAACACTAAATATAGTTTAAACCATATAGCCGTGAATAAACAAAATGCATTACTTGTCAATGAAAGAACACTGAGAGTTTGCTTCTGGTGTTTGGATTTGTACTTCAATATAAGGAGCTCCAAGCTAGGAATAGCCAAACACGGTTTTTTTTTTTATCTCTCTCTCTCTCTCTCTCTCTTTCTCTCTCTCTCTCTCTCTCTCTCCATTTAACTCTCTATTTAACAGCATTAACTTACAATGAAATACACATCTTCCTTCAGGTAGAATGAATGTTTTTCTGTCTTGCTTAAATGTTGGGCCCATGATCAGTAAGCTGTATTCGCCAAACTGATTTAGTTAAATCAAACCATGGACTTTGAAGTGCTGGTCAGTTAGTGCTGAAATCTGGCTAAAGGCTGTGAAGCTGGAGCAGCTGATGGAGACCCTGGTTCTTTAAAGCCTTCCAAGAAACGCCACGCTCACAAATAACAATGATTTTAAGTAAAATAATAGTGGTATTATCAATTAATAATTTGTTATTATTATGGTCTTACAGCTGAAACAATAATAATGGCTGCGGGAAACTCATGAATAAAAAAGATAGGTCTGCTGTGAGGCAGCAGGTTTCACCCCAGGTCACATGAGCCACAGGGCATTCCTCCCAGCCACAAAAACAGACCGAGTTCAGTCCAGCTGGAGGGGGCTGGGGGTAGTTCTTATAGCTGGGGGTGTCGAGAATAAATGGTAATCTCTTTGGTCTTTCATATGGACAGTGTCTTATGAGGTATCAAACTTGCAGAACAGGTTTCGATAGGACTCGTCATTTTGGTTTTAGGGCACTTTGAAGAAAGGTTTTTGATCCACTTCACATGTTGACTATGATGCGCCAATATAGTTTATTAGTTATTATAAACTTCAAAGGAAGTTGCCTTAACTCTCAAAAAAAATAAATAATTCGCAAACTGATGTGCGTTGATTTTATTTTGTTTTTCGTCTAACAATATTATTTTTAGACTATTGAAATAGAAATTCTCACAGAATGTAGCCTTTACATAACCATATATTTTCTATACATTCTTGTGTTTTTCTAAAATCCCAAACAGAGTCCAGACATCAGTAAGAGATCCGTCTATGATGTTTTTATAGGCTTTTTTAGATTTGGGAATACGATACATGCGTTACAGTAACAATGACAAAAAAAAAAAACATTTTGGAGTTTTTGGAGACATTATTATTGGTTATTATTATTAGTTGATTTATTTATTTTTTTGTAGCCTATTTACAATGCACAAACCAGAAGCAACAATATCTGCAGAGAAGGGTTGGCCATTATCAAAAAAGAAAAATCAATTTTATTTCAATTTTCGTTTTTGTGTTTCAGAGGAAAAAACAGTGTTAAGGCATCTCTCCATTACAGACCGTTCTGAAAGAAGAATTTATGGCAAACGCGTATAAAATGCTTTAAAAATTTTAAAAGAGATGTCTAGAGGGTATTTAATAGGTCTGCCTCCCATGTAAGATTTTTCTAGTTAACTAGTCGTTCATTGGTCATTATTCACTAATCGCAGTTTTATATTACATTTACATCTATAATCCATAATGAGCCTTAATATATTCCGCGCTCAAGCACATGCATTAAGTTGCCCCAAGCACAGGCAGAAGTAGCCTAATAATTGTAAAAAAGGAGACATTTTAATTATTTATTAATAAACAAATGTTTTCTTGTCGGCTGCTAGATGAAATTCACAGTGCTGGACTCTCTCCACATGGACGTGCCTTTAAAGAGAAATGCACCTTCACAGATTACATAATGCTTTCATTCTGAATTGATTCATTTAAAAGACATTTCAAAGCTTTCTGCTGATATATTTTCTCATGTATGTGAGACACCACAATTTTAAGTTAATTCATTATCGGGAAAAAAATCAAGTGATCTAGAGTGCGCCTCCCTGTCCTGTATGCCATTAATAATTTTCCGCACAAACACTTAAATATGAATATGATTCACATTTTGCATATGCATTTACAACATAAATATTTTTTTACATGAACATATCCAAAATTAAAACCAAACAAGATTTGTAATGAAGATAAAACAAATGAGAATAAATGCGGTGCTTGCGCGTGCACTCAGCATCACTCGCGCCGCGCAAATCTTGCACGCAGACAACTTTTACACACCTGCATTAAATGCGCTGCAATTTTTTTATTTTGTTTTTTTTTTTACTTAAAAGTCCTATGTAAGCAAGTAACGGCGGCTCCCTTTAAAATCACTGAAGTTGTCTATTAATGAAGCTCTTTTTTTACATCATTTGAACTTTGTGATTATAATGAAGAACTTGAGTTTAAATCGTGAGGACGTTTTATTAATCAGTCCATTCTTTAGAATTTCAATGATTTAGCTAAATCGTGCAGTTTAATTTATTCGTTTCTTGTTTTAATTAGGCCTAAATATGGGAAAGACGAAAATTATACAGTGCCCGCACGTTTACTAAAATAAAGAAATAATTTATAAAACACGCAACAATTTTCTTAATCAGTCTACAGACAATATATTTTCCCAAGAAGTTGTCTGTCAAAATAAGGACAGGTAACGAATAACAAAAATGCATGTTGTTTTATTAAAGGAATTTTAAATATAAAATTAAAATATAGGCCTAATATATGAGAATATTGACATTTTGCATATAAATCCATGTACCTAGCTCACTAAAATAGGCTACCCACTTTTAATGCTCCGATGCAAAGTAAACCACCATTTCTTTTGAATATATAACACATAATTCCTATAATATAAATAATACTGCACACCTATTAAATGGGTCAAATCGAAAATATGGTGTAATTACTGTGTAGCTTAGAGAAAATATAAGCACAGCTCAGGCACAGGCTTGACATTTATCCTGCTTGAATTCGTTCAAGAAATGCACATAACTTCATAGTACCAAACTTTCATCTGTGAATATTAAATATTTTAACTATAGTGTTTTTTCTTTCATTTTCCCTGACTGCAGCCATCAAATGTAACACATCAGCGAGGCAAAACTGACGTCTATTTTGCGAAAATGTGCTTTGATGCGCTTGTTTGAAAACTTGTGATTAAAGCGCCACTCAGCGGTCAAAAGCTGCAAATGCACTTTGCAGACGCCGCGGCGGCGGTACGAGCGGCGGTAGAAGTACGCTTTGGATGTCCACCTACTGTAGCTGCCCACTGCTCCGGGTGTGTGTTCACGGTGTGTTCACTTCTCACTGCTATGTGTGTGCACTTGGATGGGGTAAATGCAGAGCACCAATTCCGAGTATGGGTCACCATACTTGGCAAATGTCACGACTTTCACTTTTCATGTTGTATTTGTACTTCAGGGATCACCACACCAGGTTCATGATGACCACATGGCCCTCTCCAGTCAATGCCATATTGCATGGCATCTACCTGTAATAGACAATCAATAATGAAATTATTATTAATAAATTAAACATCTGTTCGCAAAACGCTCATTAAGCACCAAATAGTACAATCCATAAAGTAGTTAGTTGGTTTGAGAGAGCAAACCTACTGAAATGCTTTTTATGCTAATGCTATCCTAACCCTTCTTCTGATACTAAATTTTCTGACTCCTCCTACAGCTTTAACTACATCCACCAAACTCGACTCAGGCGGTTCTGACTCGGGTTGCTATATCGTGTCTAATTGATCTAACTTATGGTTTTCCTAAAAATGATGGTCAAAACTCATAAAATCCCATAGACTTATTTGGACAGAATCTTCTGATGATCCAAGACTGGAAAAACTCAGTTTAAATCACACCAAAGCCAATTGGACTCATTGAGATTGCATAATTTCCAATCTATCTAATATTTCTACACCTACCTGTCTGTATCGATCTAATATATTTAATATATGGACAATTTCTATTTTACATGCTTTTTACCCAGGGATGCTAATATGTCAAAGAACAAAACCCGCCTTACTCTGTACTCGAAAGCCCTGTGCACCGATATGTCCAAACATCATTTTATATCCAGCATTTGGGTGACGCTTTAGTACATCTTCTTCCAAAGCATCCAGTTCAGCGTCCTCCAGAGTTTGAAAAAGATTGCTTACTCTATGAGAATAATGCTGCTTTCCAGGCAGGTTTTTGAGCCCGTAAATCACGACTTCAAACCACCACTCACGACTTTGTAGCATTCCAGGCAAGTCACACCAAACTGCCTGAGCGCAAGGAATTGTAACTAGATTATTAATTTATTGCAACATTATAGTGTCCTAAAGTCTATTTCTACCGTGTACCACTTGCATAAAGACCGCATCGGTAGCCAGTATTATCCGTAGGGGCTGCCATTGTTGTTTTTCTAGGCTATGTGACGTCAGAGTTCGGAACTGGGAGTACATCGATCTAGTACGAGTTCACGGGTGGGAAGTCACGGGTTTGACTGCCGTTCTGGTGCACTTTCACGGGTAGAAGGTTGGAAAAACACAGGTTACGGGTTGCCTGGAACACGGCATTAAATAAACCCATTATCTACCACACAATACAAATAAAAACACTAATGTGAAACAATAGGGCTAGCTACTAGGAGCTGCTGCTTACCTTAAACCATGCTGCAAACCATCCTATTCTGGATAGTTCTTTCACAGACACCAAACAACTTTGCAATGTTTCCAGCAGTTTGACCCATTGAGAGATAAATTTCAATTGTGCTTATCGGAAGTAAGTACGATGGACGTCCCATCGTAGTACAATCTGACTTGCACAGATTTTGAATGTGCTGGGAAATATTTAGCAGACAGCCCTAAAACTTCAGGCTGTTTTTTGACATCCATATCAGCAAATAGCTCTTCTAAAACATCGATAAGCACATCTAATCTAAACAACATATAGTCCATTTGATGCGTTGTTTATCGACTTCATTCACTAAATTGTGCAACTCTCTAGCTATTTGTGAAACCTTCGCCATAGTAATACACACGCGAGAGCCTACAACCTGTCACCACCCAACGTCACTACAAAGCCAGAGTAAATCGAGCAAGCACTTCAATCAACGATGTACCAATGGTAAAGCAAGACCAACCCACCTAATTATCATACATGACAAAGAAATGTAAGAATAAATATGAAAATAAATTAAATAAATGTTAAAATAAATAAAGGTAAAAATAAATAAATCTGGAAATAAATACATATTGTAATAAATAAATATAATTAATTCGTAAATAGATAAATGGAAAAAATGGAAAAAAAATAAAATAATAAAAATAAAAATTTAAAAAGAAAAGCAGAAACTAATAAATTAAGGGGGAAAAGATAATAAAAAATGATTTTATTAAAAATTAAACATATTTATTTTATCAAGTCGTTTATTCATTTATTTATTTTCCTATTATCACATTTATTTATCTATTTATTCATTGATTTATTTATTTATTCATTTATACATTCATTCATTCATTCATTCATTTTTAATTTCTGCAGGTTTGGTCTTCCATATAACCGCAATATCTAAAATGAACAGTTCTCTTATGATAACAGCACATGTAAATACTCCAGCGCCAGTACCTGGTTGAGCTCCCAGGTGGCAGTATTGTGCCTTAACGCTGACACTGTCACACAAGAAGACACAGTGCTCGCATCTGCTCTGAGGAGAGCCGTGTTCATCAGAGTAAGTTGCCATTATTTTACTAGTCATAGAATGGGAAACATTTTATTAACCTGTTAACAGTGGTTTTTTCTGTGTTCACATATTTCAGTAAAGGCTGATTATTTTAGTAAGCACCGCATTTTCTTTACTCGTCGTCTTTTTGCAATAAATACGGCCACTTTATTTCTTTGTTCAAATTTATTAACAGTTACACGATTAAAACTGATTTTGAAAAACTGAGCGGGCACATTGCTACATTAAACTTTTTTAAAATGTTAAGTTGGTCACAGTGCCATGCAGTTAATGCCTCATCTGCAGTCATTCTTCAGTAAGGTTCATTAGTTAACATTAGTTAATTACATTAACATAAAAATAACATTAATAATGGACAATATTTCCACAGCATTTATTAATCTTAGTTCATGTTAATTTCAGCATTTACTTATGCATTATTAAAATCACAAGTTGTGTTTGTAAACATTAATACACTGTGAAACTAACATGAACAATGAACGACTCTATTTGTATTAACATTAACAAAGATTAATACATTTTTGTAATAAATGTATTGTTTATTGTTCATTCATGTTAGTTAATATATTAATGTTAACAAATGACATTATAAGTGTTACCATTAATATTTATTCTGCATACTGTTGAAGTATTTTCTCTCTTTGTTATTTCATAGGAGCTTCAAAGAAGATGGAGAAAGCCAGAGGTCTTGTGCCCTGTGTTTATCATGTCTTTATGTTCATTGGGTGAAAAAGAGAAACTCAATAAACAAAGTAAAAAATAATTTGACTGCTATATCGATATTGTGAATTCTTATGGCCACAATAACCGTGATATGAAAAATCTAATACCGTGACAGCCCTAGTTCCACCTGTTTAAGCCCTCCAGGAGATACAACTGAAAATTCAGTGTTAGCACTGGGTCCTGTAAAAGAAGTGAATAATGAAACACATGAAAGTGTTCATACATAAAAAAAAAATGTGGGGTTTCTTAATTCGTAAAAAAAAAAAAAAAAACACAGCCGCAGCACATGAAAATAAAGTGAAAAAATAAAAAGGCTTTACATTAAAAACAAATCACAAGTACAAGGACGTGTTGTGGCTAGCAAGTGGGGATAGAGCATGTTCCGAGGTCAATCATATTTATCAAAAAAAGGGGATTTTAAAAGAATATTTTATTGTGCATAAAATAATATTCATGAGATTTGCAGCACCACCGCCACCCAAAGTAGCTTTACTAGACTTTTCATTTAGAACTAACTTAGCTGAAATAATAATTTAAATGGGAACATTTACACAGTTACAAAGTTGATAGGCCTACAGGAATTTATTAGCAGAATAAAATTGGGTATGCATGCACTCTCCATCAATGGGAACACATAACAATATAAAACATTTGGTTTGCAAAATGTGAAGTTTATTTCAGATTTCTAGTTTTATGTAAAGCTATGGAACATTTAGAATTTGTTGATGTTTAACAGGCAATATCTTGGTATTCTGGAGATTTTTTATTTATTTTTTATGTTGGCAAATCAGTAGCAAAATGTTTACTATGTGTGGTTCCTGTGGAAATGTAGTTGTATTGCAAATTCCATGGATATTTATAATTTGATACCGACTCCAATTAACGAACTAGTACTTTTTGCCATGAAGCTTGGTTTCTTGATCCATAAGAACTACGCATGGGCATTTGCTTTGGTGTTGCCACCTCTCATAGTCTGCATGCCACCCCATGAAAAAATCTAGATCCACCCGTTGCCTTCAACAACTAACTGCTTTCCTAGAAGTATTTTGTATAGAAAGGGAAGGTTAGATATTGGTTTGAAACTATTTAGCATGCAGACTTGGTGCTGGTTTGGAGATTGTCTGTCTGTTCACACAGTCTAAGAGGAGACAGTTTTCTTGTTATTAGTGGGAGGGGACTTGGAGCAGCAGGCTGGGTATTCATTTTTCACTTTTAATATTTGGTTGGTAGTCTGTTTTAAATGTTGAAGATATTTGTGTCTTTACTATACTTTTTTCATATTTTATTTATTCGCAGTGTCACTATATAATATAAAAAATATCAGGTTTGATGCATCTTGTTTATGACATTGTTAAATTAAGTATTATGATCCCGTTCTATATCGTTGCCACCAAAGTTTTCTCAGTCCTCCTGAAGTGTTCACGGCCATGGGAAGAGAAAGGCACAACAGACACAAAATCTGAGTATACCTTAACTTCAAATCTTTATTGTCTTACACTGAGTATATAAAGATACAATAATGGTGGTACAGCCCTTTCAACCAATAGGATACAGATTACATATGTGTTGAGTATAAGCCAAAACAACAAGCTGAGGTAAGCATATGATCAGCAAATACTGGACATATAAGGAATATATATTGGCAGTGGGACTCTTCAACTTTCAGTAAAGGACAAACTAAACCCAGTAACCTGGGCCCACAGAGGTCCCCCACCCATTCTTCACCGATTGAACTCTATGTATCGTCTGCGCATGCATGTATACATTGAGGTAAAGAGATATAGGACTAGAGAAAGAGAACACAGATGGGAGGAGAGAGAAAAACATGGGAAAAGAAAGGGAGGGCAGGAGTAAGAGAGAAATGAGATCACTCACACTCAAACAATAAGAGGAAACATCTGTGGAAGGGAGTGTTCTTTTTCTAACAGTCATGATTATTTCTTTAACGGTATTAGCTCAATAAAATGTTAAATGCATGTTTTTAAATAATCTCTTCTGCATTTATCACAATGCAAATTTGTAATGCAATATAATGAAATTAATGTTTTTATTGATGATACACATTGTGGTGAGATTTCTGTTTCCATATGATTAAGCTCTGTTATTTTACAGCTCATCATTCCATTAACCAATAACCTGATTATTAAGAGCTTTGAATTTTGTATTGCTTTTATTGAAATATAAATCTTTGCAAAATGTGGTAGCTTTAAGTTAGTTTCATAGATTTAATTTTTGTGAGAGTTTTGCGAACAATTTTTCCATTAGAAGAAATATTCACTATAGATTTCTAACAATGATGAAATAAAGTGTTCACAGCTAACATTTTAAAGATCCCCATTGCTTTTTATATTTCAGAGCACATATTTAAAATAAAATCTGTTAATTAATACCAGAGGTATGTTAACATTATTACTAAGATTTTTTTTTTACATTGTTGTTGAAAACAAAGATTTTGTTATCTAAACCAGTGGTTCTCAACCAGTGCACTACTACCCACTATGGGGCCTCAGCACACTTCCAAGGTGGCCTCATGATGGATGAAGAGGAAAGTTAAGGACGATGGTTATTGCCGTCTTCATCAACCCAAAGGCTTGCACCATACTTCTGCAATTTGATGGTATGATTGGCAGTCACGATAAAAGACCCGGTCGCTGGGGATATGGGAAATTTTGGCAGATGACACCACTGCAGATTTTTTTTCGTCGTTTTCATCTTCCAAAAGGACAGAGGCATAGATGGTGCCTTCCCCGGCAAAGTTACATGTCTCGTTCTGCGGCAAGTGAATGTAACGGACCCGGGAGTCTGGTTTAAAAACCATCTTCACATCGGTGGAAATGTTCCCTGATGCTGATTGTTCAGTTTTTGATGCTGTACCTCCAATCCCTACTCCCACATTTATCACCATTTCTTCCAGCCTCATTTTATCCACTCCATAGAAAATCCGAAGATGCTTCCCGGTTGCATTGGCCACGTGGGTATTTGAGCGTGAAGTCTCATTCCCCCATGTTTTTAAATTGGAGCTGGGAAGATCTGAATTTTTAAAGAAAGAAACAATGTAATATTTACAGGTATGCAGAACACCAAAAAGTTTGTTTTTATTTCAAATCTTTTTCAATCTTGGTACTTTTTTTTGTCATTCTGTGGCAGGACTAGCACTCTGGTACATAATAGATATTTGCTTATATGAATTAATGCTTGGGAATTCTGGCCTGTGATTGGTTCAGAGGAGAGGCATATCATATGTTATATTGGTCTTAAGATCAGATCATCTTCTGGCAATATATATTTTTAAATACGGGCACCATTACAATTGACAAACCCAACAAAACAAAGCATCAAGTATAGAAGCAATTTTGTAATTTTAGTTCATCTGTGATGGTATCTTAAAGGTGTAAAGATGTTAAAGTAAAGAGAAAATTTAAAGAAACAGTTCATTATGCTTCTTTTACATACAGTATAAAATATCACTAGCTCTATAATCAAGGATATCAAATAAATACTTACTGCAGATATAAGAGAAAATAACTCTTGTATATTCAGTTCAGGAGACAAATGTTTCCTATTAGCAGTTGGTTCAACAGGTGACTGGCAGTCAGTGTGTGCAGTAATCCACAAAAAGGAGCTTCAAATCTTTATATAGCTAACAGAGAACTAAGAGTATCTTCTAGTAAAACCTTACGCCCACAGCAGATGATGTTTTTTTCACTGACCTGTTGTAACCTCACAAAGTGCACAATTGGCATTTTAGCTTATTTCATGAGAGTGAAAAATATGTGGCACACCCTTTAAAGTAAGAGAGTTCCAAGGAATAGCAACAGCAACATGATATCATTGCACAATCATGTTACACAATCATGAAAAACAAGAGTTCTTGACAAAGACATTATTTTATGCTCATACAAGAAAAATAAATTGCTAGTAAAACTCCAAGCATTGTCGAGTCATTGTCATTGACCGCTTTTCAGGCCAGGCACACACTGGTCCTTCCAAAGGCTGTTTGTTCAGATAAGAGGATAAAAAGGGTTTTATCCTTTGTGTAGTATCATGTCATTCATGAGTTTCATGTACAACTTACGTCATTATTAAACTCTAATAGGCTACAACAACAGCAAAAAGACATTTCAAACAACTGTTTAGCAATTAAGGATTCTTTTATATTAATGTCTTTATTTTCTGTATACAAAAAAAAGATGTTTACCAAAAGTGAGTTACAGCTAACCAATGGAAATGTGTGTGCAATTTAACAAAATGACCTCAAAAACCAGGAAATGAAATGCCTTGTAGGCAGGAAAACCATCCTGTGGGAGAGTGGAACTCCCAAAGTATATGTATATTTCAGGTGATGAGAGAGATGATAACTACTGGCCAGCCAACTCTTAAATGTGCATTGAAAAATGCCAGCTGATAAAACCTGTGCTTCAGGGGCCATATTCTGAAGATAAATGTAACCGGCTGAGGTAAATGATTAATACTTAAAAGTAGAAAATCAGTCCAGTATCTCCAGCTGTAAATGTCATTTGACATTTACAGTTGGAGATACTGGACTGATTTTCTACTTTTAAGTATTAATCATTTACCTCAGCCTAAGCAATCTTCTGTTGCTTATAATAAATTGACGTTGATATCACAATAAGCAGTTTTCAGAATGCTCTTAGTTATGTACAGGTGCATCTCAATAAATTAGAATGTCGTGGAAAAGTTAATTTCAGTAATTCATAGTGAATTGGTGAGTTTTATGTGAGCCAAAATCATCACAATTAAAAGAACCAAAGACTTAAACTACTTCAGTCTGTGTGCATTGTATTTATTTAATACACAAGTTTCACAATTTGAGTTGAATTACTGAAATAAATGAACTTCTCCATGACATTCTAATTTATTGAGATGCACCTGTATGCATTAGTGAGTGTGGTGGTGATAGGGTGTCGCTTTGGACGGTGAGTAGCTGTGAGGCTGTGGGAAAAATAAGAGTATACCCACTACAAAAAAACTAGACTACACCACTGGTTCCGCCTAGCGACTGGAGTTTGTTTTGTGGAATAACACTCCTTCAGAATAGTTGTGGATAATTCTGCTCGTTCTTTGTACTTGTGCTTCCTATTGGATGGAGTTGTTTTTTGGAATATTTTTTTGCAGGACATTGGAAGGCAGGGCAGTGCACAGGGGGGTGGCCCGGTGACTAGAGCCACTGCCCCTTACCTTCATCGGCTGAGGTGCCCCTCTCAACATCCCCCATTCTCACCTGAGCTCAGAGCGTTCTGTCACCCCTCGACTAAAGATCCGCTGACTCTGCGAATCCGCTCCATGTTTTCCCACCACTCCGCAGCATCACTCACAATCTGGAGACCACAGTTCCTGAAGCTTGTTTATTAACAGGTAGATGCATTACAATCCACATTACAGTGAGTAGATGATTAGGTGAATTAGTCATTTTGTAGTTTGTTTTTGTATTTCTGTCGGTATAGTGATAAAAAAAGTGATTAGCTACAACAAAATATCCACGTTCTTAGAATTTAATGTCTAATATAAATAGTTTAAAATAATATAAATGTTCTTAATGAGTTGTTTAATAATATATAATATAGAACCTAACAATTAAAATATCAAACCAAACCAATCATACCCAAATGAAAGTACTGATAAGGGAAAATGAGGCAGCCGTACAATGAAAGTATCTATCCTATCCAATCCTATCCTAATGAAAGTACTCATATCATTTTAAATGATCAGAATGAATCTATGACAAAGGGTTTCTTATAAAAAAAAAAAAGTGTTCCCATGGCTCAGTTTGCCCGGGGGTTTTGGGTAAGTTGACCCGAGTTTAATCAGTGGGTAAGATGCACCATCTGGGTGTAAAATGACCATCTGACCAGTCTGATTCAAACCCATGTGAAATAAATAACAATATAAAAACTAATTTAATAATTTCCTCTTACAAACAGTCATATTTCTTTTCATAAAGCTAACTTTAACAACATAAAACCAACCAAATAAGGTTTAAATTCCAATATTTAATTGTTTGCATTTCTGAAACAATATGTTGAACACCAAAGTTGTAGCCTTCCTAAAACAGACTAAACAGAGTTTGTTGGCCATTAGGGACTACAGATGGAAAGATATATCTGTTTATAATGTGAAAAGCATTTTCTGGTTCTTATCAGAGAAGGATTTGGTGCACTTGTACGCTGCCCCTATCAAATAAACTACAAATAATATGTATAAGATAAACTAAACCAATAATATCACATTAAAAAATCAGTTTATAATTCAGAGATTTAGCTTAAGTACAGTGGCTTATGGTGGGGTAAGTTAAAATGATGACTCAATTTACCCCACAACATTTGGCTCACTTTTCCCCATAGCTGCCATTTTGGAAAAAAAAAAAATAGCTACTGTAGCTTACTAGTTCAGGCTAATATTTAGCTAAATGATTGACATGGTTTTATTGCTAAATCACCTATATGCATCATAAATATTTTTAGATCTGGATAAATTTGTTTTGATGTAACAACCATTACATCTTATAACTTTGAGAAGCCAGAAACTGTTTTTAAAGTAAATGGGTGCCTTCCACTCCTCCCATGTGTTTCTCCTTATCACAGTCTGGCAGAAATGATGTCTGGTTCCAAAATAAATGGCCACACGAGAGAAAAGGTGTACAGCGGCCAAGAAATGGGGTGGGTCAACTTACCCACTGGCTCAACTTACTCCACTCTCCACTACTTCCATTGAAGATGAGGCAGAAGGCTCATCTCAGGCTCAGAGAGTGAGGGAGAGCAAACTCTTATCAAAACATCTACTGTACAATAAAGTCTGAAATTATTACGGCGCTGTCTTCTCTTTTAATTGTATATTTGTAACAACTGTATCACTTGTATTAAAAAGCATGTGTAACTATATGTCCCTTTTTAAAGTAATGTTATACATGTGCATCACATTGTAATCTTATAATAGGTGTTCGTGTGGTAATTGCCTCAGACTCTGTCCCAGGGAGAATGTATGTTGCAAAGACATAACACAGGTTGTTGAAAATAAAATCATATAATATGAATTCAAACGTGAAAAACAGTGAAGATTAAGGCAAACACGTACCTCATTTATGTAGACAGTAGAGAGGACAGAAACTGGCACGGCGTCTTTCTTCAAAAAAAAGACCATCCACGAAACGGGTTTGCACTAGTCCCCAATTCACAAAACTGTCAGACAAAAAATGTTCCTTCCAAACATATTTTCCGTGTGTTTTTGTAGGACACCGCAAACCAGCAGCATGCAGCCAAACTTTAGCTCTGGTTGCGTCACGGGGAAACGAAAACGACACTTTTGTGTTGTTGCACTGAACAAAGGCACAAACACGATCCATGTTTCTTAAACACAACAACGAGTGACACAAGTGCTACTTTCCAATGCATAAATACTGGGAAAGCTCATGCAAATCATGGGCGCAGTTATTGGATTAGACAAGTCCTTTGTCATGTATAATGTTACATTGCTCATGAATAATAGGAGATCAACCCAATGACGTAAATGCATAATGTGCAGCCATGCAGCCAATGAGCACTCTAATGACTCGGGTTTACGTCACATGCCTTGAACGTAACTTTTTAAACCAGATTAATGAAATGGTCCCAAAAAGTGCAAAAATGACCAGTTTCCACTTTGTAACATATTTTGTGACAGCTATTACTGCTTTTAGCAATGTGCAACACGTATATATCTGTTTTTGGGTTTCATGGCCCTTTAATATAAAAGAGTCCTTAATTGCTAAACAGTTGTTTGGATATGTCTTTTTTGTTGTTGTTGTTGTAGCCTATTAGAGTTTAATAATGATCTGTAAGTTGTACATGAACTCATGAATGACATGATACTATGCAAAGGATAAAACCTTTTTATCCTCTTATCTGAACAAACAGCCTTTGGAAGGACCAGTGTGTGCCTGGCCTGAAAGTGGTTGTTGACCCGACCAGCTTGGGGTTTCACTAGCAATTTATTTTTCTTATTTGAGCATAAAATAATCTCTTTATCAAGAACTCTTCTTTTTCATGATTGTGCAAGGGTATCATGCTGTTGTTGCTATTCCTTGGAACTCTCCTACTTTCACTCTCATGAAATAAGTTAAAATGCAAATTGTGGAATTTGACAGGTTACAACAGAACAGTGAAAATTACATCATCTGCCATGGGCGTAAAGCTTCACAAACAGATACTCTTTGTTCTGTGTAAAAGTTTTGAAGATGCTTTTTGTGGATAGCTGCACACACTGACTGCCAGTCACATGTTGAACCAACTGCTAATACTCTCCGGCACAATGCTGACCCACAAAACTACATTAAACTAACAGATCTCTCTTGTCCAAAAACACATTAATACAGTTGAGTTGAGTATTTAGTCTCCTTATCAGTGTATGATTTTGCATAACTTTTTTTCTACGTATGTTCACAAATATTACAGTCAAATTAAACTTTATCATTTGGTAAATCTGACTCTTACATTTTATAGTAATTGTTGTTTTTCTCTTGACTTAACGGCAACAAACTGTAAAAAAAAAATTAAAAAAAAGTGCAAAATATTTGTTTTTCTACAGATTGTTGCCGTTAATTAATTACAGTTTATTACTGTTAAATTATGTTTCATGCTTTTTTTTCTTCATCTTAAATCTTTGACCCTTTAAACCCCACAACAAAATCCTCAGTTTTAAATGAACACTTATAATGTGTGCACACTACAGAGTGTTAGAGTAACACTGAATCAGTGAAGTGAAGAAACAGTCGAGCGACAGAGAAGGACAGCAGTTTGTAAGTGTTTTTGCCTCGTTTTCTCATTAGACTACTGCGTGATCATCGTTGCTAGGGAAACTTTGCTTTAATTACTGTGTGTCTTTCCCTGGTAAATACTTGTGAATTGTGGCGTTTGGTTTTGCATTTGCCTATCGCGGGACTGGACAGTTTCGGTCTGCTAAATAGGGAGGTGTGACAATAGCCAGTAAGCCGGTAAAAAGTACTTAAAGAGCTGTTCTGTAAGCGCTTGTCAGAAGAAACAGTCGAGCGACAGAGAAGGACAGCAGTTTGTAAGTGTTTTTGCCTCGTTTTCTCATTAGACTACTGCGTGATCATCGTTGCTAGGGAAACTTTGCTTTAATTACTGTGTGTCTTGACCCTGGTAAATACGTGTGAATTGTGGCGTTTGGTTTTGCGTTTGCCTATCGCGGGACTGGACAGTTTCGGTCTGCTAAATAGGGAGGCGTGACAATAGCCAGTAAGCCGGTAAAAAGTACTTAAAGAGCTGTTCTGTAAGCGCTTGTCAGAAGAAACAGTCGAGCGACAGAGAAGGACAGCAGTTTGTAAGTGTTTTTGCCTCGTTTTCCCGCTTTGTCTCATTAGACTACTGCGTGATCATCGTTGCTAGGGAAACCTTGCTTTAATTACTGTGTGTCTTACCCTGGTAAATACGTGTGAATTGTGGCGTTTGGTTTTGCGTTTGCCTATCGCGGGACTGGACAGTTTCGGTCTGCTAAATAGGGAGGCGTGACAAGCTGACTTCAATCACAGGTAATCAGGCAAATATATAAGTGGTAGGTGTCACCGCGGCAGCCCTCGTGTGAAGACCGACGAGTGTAAAGACCTTCGACTCTACCTGCGCGACTCCACCGAGCAAGGACACCGACAGGGCACTTGAGTATTGCTTTTCTCCCCTTCAATTTTTGTACAGCTCGTCCTCAAATACTTATTTTGGACACTTATATTCACTATGTGCTTTCAGATCTCTACTATCACTACTAACACTCGGAGAGCACGCTATGTACGTCAAAGGAAGGCCTGCCTGACAAATCTAAGGCCTGTCCCTCTGACCTCTACTCCAACGCTCTCTATTCCAGTTGGTCTCTGGAACTGCCAGTCCGCTGTTAACAAAGCAGACTTCATTTCTTCCATTGCTACTCATTCTGGTCTCAGCCTCATGGCACTGACTGAGACCTGGATCAAACCTGAGGACACTGCCACTCCCGCAGCCCTCTCCACTCATTTCACTTGTTCCCACACCCCTCGTACGACTGGGAGGGGTGGAGGTACTGGTCTCCTTATATCGAAAGATTGGAAATTTGATCTTCAACCACCACCTACAGGTCACGGTTCATTTGAATCACATGCTGTTACTGTAACCCACCCTGTTAAAATCCACTTTGTGGTCATTTATCGTCCCCCAGGTCAATTGGGAAACTTCTTGGAGGAGTTGGACGTGCTGCTATCAAATTATCCTGAAGATGGTACTCCTCTGGTACTGCTTGGTGACTTCAACATCCACCTAGATAAACCCCAGGCTGCTGACTTCAACACTCTGCTCGCCTCATTTGATCTTAAGCGAGTCTTTACTACAGCGACTCACAAATCGGGCAACCAACTGGACCTCATCTACACGCGCTGTTGCGTCAGTGGACAACACTTTAGTTACTCCACTGCACACCTCAGACCACTTCCTCATTACTGCTAATCTAGCACTTACTCCTGAAGCGGCACACGCTCCAATGCGGGTCTCCTTTCGACGGAACCTACGCTCACTCTCTCCATCTCGCCTATCCTCTGTGGTTGCATCCTCACTTCCTTCACTCTCGCAGTTTTTTTAGCTCTGGACACGAACAGTGCTACGGACACTTTTTGTTCCACTCTGACCTCTTGCTTGGACAACTTTTGCCCACTGTCGTCTAGACCAGCACGCACCACCCCATCTGCCCCCTGGCTGTCCGATGTACTCCGTGAACATCGCTCTAAACTCAGGGCTGCAGAGAGGAAATGGCTTAAATCAAGAAACTCTACCGACCTCAGTGTGTATCAGTCTCTCCTCTCTTCCTTCTCTGCAAACGTCTTCACTGCTAAAACATTATATTACCATGACAAGATTAACAACCTGTTGTGACACTCGGACACTCTTCAAAACCTTCTCTTCTCTTCTTAATCCGCCTCCACCTCCTCCTCAATCGACTCTTACAGCTGATGACTTTGCAGTTTTCTTCACAAATAAGACAAGAACCATCAGTGACCAATTCTCCACACCGCAGACTGAGGATAACTTCACAACGACTAATGCTCACTCGTTCTCCTCCTTCTCTCCACTCTCAGAGACGGACGTTTCCAAACTTATCCTCTCCAGTCATCCTACTACCTGCCCACTGGATCCGATCCCCACTCACCTCCTTCAAGCGATTTCTTCTTCAGTCATACCTTCACTTACTCACATTATCAACTCCTCTCTTCACTCTGGAACATTTCCCTCAGCATTTAAGCAGGCTCGGGTAAGCCCACTGCTGAAGAAACCATCTCTAAATCCAGCACTTCTAGAAAACTACAGACCGGTATCCCTTCTTCCATTCATTGCAAAGACACTCGAACGAGCTGTGTTCAACCAGCTCTCTATGTTTCTTGTACAGAACAACCTCCTGGACCGCAACCAATCTGGCTTCAAAAGTGGCCACTCAACTGAGACTGCCCTGCTCTCGGTTACTGAAGCCCTGCGACTGGCAAGAGCAGCTTCAAAATCCTCAGTGCTCATTTTGCTGGACCTGTCTGCTGCTTTTGACACCGTTAATCACCAGATTCTCCTATCCACCCTCAGAAAGATGGGCATCTCTGGAACTGCACTCCAGTGGCTTAACTCCTACCTGTCTGATAGATCCTTCATGGTGTCTTGGAGGGGTGAAGTTTCTAAGTCACAACAACTTGCTACTGGGGTTCCTCAAGGCTCAGTACTTGGACCGCTTCTCTTCTCCATCTACATGACGTCATTAGGATCTGTCATTCAGAAGCATGGCTTTTCCTATCACTGCTACGCTGATGACACTCAACTCTACTTCTCATTCCAACCAGATGACCCGACGGTAGTTGCTCGCATTTCAGCCTGTCTGAGTGACATTTCTAGCTGGATGAATGACCATCACCTTCAGCTCAACCTTACTAAGACTGAACTGCTGGTGGTTCCAGCTAACCCATCGTTTCATCACAACTTCTCTATACAGCTGGGTTCGTCAACCATAACTCCTTCCAGGACAGCCAGAAACCTAGGAGTTGTGATGGATCATCAGTTAAGCTTCACAGACCATATTGCTACAATGACCCGGTCCTGTAGATTTGCCTTATTCAACATTAGGAAGATTAGACCCTTCCTGTCAGAGCAATCCACCCAACTTCTTGTCCAAGCTCTTGTTCTCTCCAGACTGGACTATTGCAATGCTCTCCTGGCGGGCCTTCCTGCATGTACTATCAAGCCTCTACAACTGATCCAGAATGCAGCAGCGAGGGTTGTCTTCAATGAGCCGAAAACAGCCCATGTTACTCCTCTCCTCATCAGGTTACACTGGCTACCAGTAGCCGCTCGCATCAAATTCAAGGTACTGATGCTTGCCTACAAAACGACCACTGGCACGGCGCCAACTTACCTAAACTCACTAGTTATCTTATGCACCCTCCAGAAGTTTGCGCTCTGCAAGTGAACGACGCCTTGTGTTGCCATCCCAAAGAGGTTCAAAATCACTCTCGCGGACTTTTTCCTGGACTGCTCCCAGCTGGTGGAATGACCTCCCGATCTCAATTCGAACAGCTGAGTCTTTACTCATTTTCAAAAAACATCTAAAGACTCATCTTTTTCGCCTGCACTTAACTAACTAATACTAGTACTTACCTTTTTTTCTTTTTCTTTTCTATCATATTCCAAAAAAAAAAAAAAAAAAAAAAAAACCTGGCTACGTGTTCTGTACTAGACTAACTGAGACTTGTCATAGCACTTGCATACCGTTGTTGTTTTCTCGTTGATCTGATTGTTTCTACTGTTCTCATTTGTAAGTCGCTTTGGATAAAAGCGTCTGCTAAATGATTAAATGTAAATGTAAGTTAAAAACACTCCCATCACACTCGGACACACGCAGTGTTAAGCGAGATTGCATTCACTTTGTGAACAGGGAAACATTATTCTCTAATACTTAACCCAGGGAGTCGAATAGCATTTGATTCGGCAGTGGAACACACACTGGCAATCAAGATATGAATAACGAGGCTTTGATAAATAGATTGAGGAACACGCTCAAAACTTCTCTTAATCACCAATTTATTTCACTTTGAATTACTACTACTACTACTACTACTACTTCTCTTTTCAATATGAATGAGCCTTTATTAGATAAATCTAAGACATATAAACTAATCTAACACATAAGCACACGCACTCACACATTCACACAAGTTGCAGGAAGATAGAAAGTTAGGGAAGAATGAGTTTAAGAGAATGAAAATGTGAAATCCCAAGTTTTACAGCAATACGTGAAATTGCATAGACATTAACAACCATCAGTCACTTAATTAACCCTCGCATTGAGTTCCTCAATGAGGTTAAAATTATATTAGATTCACCAGTACAGATCAGAGTCTGGAGGTACGTTACTTGTGATGCCTGTGTAATGGGGTTCCCTTTGTTGTTGCTGAAAAGGGGGTTTCCCGAAGTTGCTGATTGGCTGGAAGTTCAGTAGTCATTGAAGTTGACGTCTTGGGAAGCCCATGGTTGGGTGTTGGCTGACGATGCGGAGTTGTGGGCTGATTGAAGTTTCAGACGGGCACGCGAGGTCAGACTCAGAGACACGGCATTACAAAACTTAACTCAGAACACGAAACTCTCAAACGGAAAAGAAAAGAAACTACAGTAAAAGAATAGAAGTAAAGTTTGGCGAGACTAGGTGGTGTTTCTTCTCATCGTGGCGAAGTAGCAGCAGCCGTGCAGGCCAAAGCACGCTGGAACCGCGCTCAAAGAACGCTAAAGTGATGACTAAAAGCATGACTAAGAGCAAAAGCAAAAAGCAGGCTAAAAGCAAAATTTGATGGTGTCCTGAGTATATTTAAACTGGCCTTTCGGCCACACCACAAATGTTGTCTTGACCAGTTAGATATTGTCTTTGCTCGGGGTGTTGCGATGTTTGTCCTACCCATTCATAAATCATATGTTATCTTCACGTGGTCCGAATTTTCCTGCTCTTGCAGGGTATAATTTGGACATGATTCCTATAACAAGAATATGATACATTTGACAAATAACTGATGGTCAGAAACATTTCAAGCAAGCAGATGGAAACACATACATATAGGCTAGTGACAAATGGTCAAAAAGTGCTTTAGTTTTTGAGATACCCCTACCGGAGGTAGAACTAAACCCAACAATGTTTTTCCTCATCTCTAAGGTCTCCCATATATGAAATGGATTCTTGGCTAAAAATATTTTACTGCTAAGATTGTTAAATTAACAGATATTGTTATACACCCCAAAACCAAAAAAGGACTAAAATATAGCCTGCCCGTATGGGAGTTAAGGCATATAAACTAATGCAGATCAATCACACAAGCTCTGAGAGCTTTGAAACTTGACATGTTTGTAGTCAGGAAGTTGATTTAACTACTAGAAAAGACTGGATGTGAATATCTTGATGTATGGAATAAATAGAGACATATAAACACATAACTAAAATAAGCGGACATGCACAAATTTAATATCTATTCAGAATGTTTTCATTTACTTTATGGTTGCTTTGCCAGGGATTATCTTAGAAACACATATGATGGAAAGGTGGGGTTGTGCTGAATCCAGCAATACCAAATATGTAAATATAGCGTGACAAATAGGCGTGTTCTGTCACTCAATGTATGAGGTGTCCAAAATGAAAGAACACTGGACAAAATAGTCTCAAGTCCAAATCACATTATCAGTGGTGAGAAGAATGTTGACAAATTCATTGTTACTGCAAAGTAACTTACATTAGGTAAGTGCTGATCTATATTCATGATCATATTCATGAAACACAGATCCAATTAAATCAGGTTAACATTGGAATGGAACACCTTTATTAAAAATATCGTCGCTGTCAGGCGGAAACCTCATATGTCCAAATTTTGTCAATTTCATATTTTTTCACAAATCGATGCTATTGGTCAGTCCCCACGTGGTTCTGTTATTTTTACAAATTATTAACTAATCTAAAGTGTTGAAAATAGCTTGAGAGCAAATCTCTTAACTCCATTTGACACTTCAACTGTCTGAGAATCCTCGTAACTCCACCTCTTCTTCAGTACGCGGCGGGAGCTTCCGGGGCATTTCGTCTCCTCAGAATTGAAAGTCGCAACGATTGAGAAATCCTCGTCGAGCAACACTTAAAGCAAGCCTTAACTCTTAAATTTTATCTGTGTTAAACTATGATATCAGACTAGGCTTATTATACGTGTGCATTGAAGTTTTAAAATGTATCTAATATAATACTTGTATTGAATTAAATGTTTTGGATACCAGCATTAAATTATTGTTTTTATTATTATTTTACTGACTCGAAGTTGGCACTGTGCATGTAAAATACCCCAAGTAGGCTAGTAGGTTTTATTTATTTGCGAAAAAAGGTCTACTGGCGCCAAGTAAGCCTATCTTTGCATAACTCTGTCTGTTTTTTAGACAATAACGAGTGAAAATAGTTAGGTTAGATACATTTGAGTAGGCTTGTTTTGTTAAAAATCGATAGCTGTAATGCTTCGGTGCAGAAGGAAGCCCGTGAGCCACAAAGGTAAATTTGCATGCAGATTAGGCTAATTTCCGCCTATTACAGCCTAGTCACCTCATCGGTTTTTGTTCTGCTTCACTTTTATAGCTCTTAAACATTTAAAATGGAGTTTAGGAAGATGTATGTAACCACAATCATTAGATTTGAATAGCTCTTAAAGCCTTATCTCTTGTCAAAAGGCTCGATGCGACCGCAGACTTTGATGAACACTGGTGGCAGTAGCTACGTCTGTGTCCGCACCACTCTTATCAATGACAGCGGAACCTCGTATCTCCCCGCTCCCAAGTCATAAATCTTGTATCTCCGATTAAACATGATTTTGGGGAAATGTTGTGTTAATGTTGGTGTACAACAGTATATGATAGGAATATAAGGTATAATACCAACTTTAACGATACAATGTTTAATAACTTGTGACAGCAGACCTTGCTATTTATAGTAAAGCACAACAGATCTTGTGGAGCAAACCATCGCCCTTACATGAAAAGATCACAATGAGACTGGGAGGTATGCATATCACGATGGCTTACCTAGCAAGCATCGGAAAGCTCTATGGCGATGGTGGACTCTTTGACATACTAAGTCAGATGTGTATGCAGAGGGAACAGCTCAACAGTTGCTTCAAGGGAAACAGCTGGCAGGAGGTGTAAGAAGCATAAAGCTAGCCTCTGATGCTCTGTTCAGGCTCTTCTGGCAAGCCATGCAATCATGGCTTGAAAAACAAGGCCAATGTGCAATGACTGAAGCACAAGAGCAAATCCTACGAGATGTACAGCATGCATTTCATGGTAATGACAAGACCACTGCTCAACAGCTCATCAGTGAGGTGGAGACTGAACTTCCTGAGATCCAGAAGAGAATCCAGATGTTCATAAATGAGGGAGTTAAGCAATCAGCAACCTTTGGATACTCGTTAATATTCCTCAGTGGTGCTGATCTATTGCTAAAGATTCTTCGTTCGGAGCGTGAAGCTGACTTTCAACTTCACCTTAATTGCATGTGTGAAGTGATGCCTTGGTTCAGAGCTGCTGGCAGGTCCAATTATGGCAAGTACATGCCAGTCTGTGTTGCAGAAATGAACAGCACTTGAACATAACCAACCAGAAGCATACACATTCATGCAGCAAGGTGGGTTTGTTGTTCGCCGGTCTGAGCATCGAAGCTTCAACTGTGTGGCTACTGATCAGGCACTGGAGCAAACCATTAATCGAGAAGGCAAGAGTCAGGGTGGGGTTGTTGGCTTCACATTACGAAAAGGAGCTCTCACAAGATGGTTGATGACAAGACATGTGACCACAGCATATGTGGATGCCATGAAAGAGCTTTGTGACACTGATGATCAGAGCTCGAAAGCACACAAGGAGCATGGAGCATCCAGAATGGACCGAGATGAAAGAGACATACAGAAAATAAAAAAAACTGTGGAGCAGAGGCAGAATCCCTTTGATCTTGATAGCATTCCTGAGGAACTGATCAACATTGCAAGTGGTCAGGTTGCATCTGAGAAAGTTGCAAAAGAGCTCTCAAGCTTCCTCCAAGATGGTGTGAAGCAGAATGCCATCTTTATTGAACAACGTCTGGCAAAATCAAAAAAAAAAAAACAAAGAGCTTCTGGGAGCTAGAGAAAAGAAACCAGTGTGCAACCTTCAAGGACATGAAAACATCAGTTGGAGTCAGCATATCTAGAAAGGTCCACATGGACTCAGACGAAGTGACTGCACCAGACTTTCGAAGATTACTGGCTGTCTCCAAACAAACAGAGGTGTCCATGGAGACTGTGATGTCTCACGAGCTCGCAGCTGTCCCACCCTCTTTGTTTTTTGATGATGAAAGCATGAGGAAGACAACAAAAGCTGACCTGACCAAGAACCTCGAGGCTGTTGTTGAAGAGACACAGCAGCAGCTGCCAAATGTTAAAGAACCATCAGCATATATCATTGATGGCATGGCTCTTCTTCAAAGTCTCAATGATTCAGCCTTTCAAACGTTCAATGACCTGGGTGAGTGTGTCTGGAAAAAGATTGCAACTTTAATGGGAAAGGAAGGTAACAGCTGTGTCGTTATAGTGTTTGATAGATATGACCACCAACACTCAGTCAAAGATCTTGAAAGACAAAGAAGAGGCACCATTCATACCAGCAGACAAACAGATATCATCACAGGACAAACAAGTGTCTCCAAACTACAGAAAATACCTCAGCATCAGCGGAAACAAGGCTGATCTATGTAGCTTTGTCAGCACCTACATCGCCAGTACTGGGCCAACAAGAATTTCTTCAGGGAACACTGTCATCTTGGCAGGTGGCTTTGAAAATGGTCAGGAGGTCAAGGAGGGTTAGCCAGTCAGGCATTGACTGCTTGAAAGATCTTTACAGTGACCAGGAGGAGGCTGACACGAGGCTGGTGTTACATGCAATACACCTTGCACAGTCACATTCTCGTCTAATTGTCAAATGTGATGATACAGATGTACTAGTTTTGCTTCTGTACTATTCAAGCAAAGGAATGTTTGGATCCTCAGCAGTGTTTATGCACTCTTGACATGGCCTTAAGGAAAGATTCGTCCCTATCTGTTTGATCGCTCAGAAGCTTGAAGCAGTGCTTTGTGAGTGTTTACCTGCATGCCACGCCCTCACGGGTTGTGACACCACAAGCAGTTTGTACAGAATTGGAAAGGCCACTGTCCTCACAAGACTGAAGACCCATCTTTGTGAGTTACAGTAAATGACCAAATTTGGACTCTCTGGTAGCCTGGAAGAGGCTTTGCCAGTGGCAAGAAGGTATGCCCTCCTCTTGTATGGCCAAAAGAAAAAGGTGGACGGGCATCCTTGCACCAACCTGGAAGAGCTGAGGTACACACTAGCATACCACAGATTTGTCAGCAGCAAATCTACCCCCAACAGAAGATGCCTTCCAGCAACATGTGCTGAGAGCCATGTACCAAACAGCAGTGTGGCGTCACAGCCACCCGACCAAACCTCTTCTCTGGAACCCAGTTGGTAGAGGATAGAGGCTCAGAGAAGATGGGTGCATTGAACCTGTGATGTTCCAGAAGGCACCAGCACCTAAAGAAGTTAGAGACATCACCCACCTCTACTGTAAAGACGGAAACTCCAACAATGCCACCAAATGCCAGTGTCTTTCAGTGGACTTGACCTGCACAGAGTTTTGCTCTTGCCCTTTCCCAGCCTGTCCAAATATGACCCACTTTGTCACTGATGACAGTGTGGATGAGTGACAGTGGTGTGTTGCAGTTGTAACATCATGGGGGGGTTGACCCCAGAATGGCTACCAAAAGCAGTTCATGTTCCAAATGGTTACTGCTAGAAAATAAAATAAACAGCCTGAGAAGACAGGGCTCATTTCCCCACAGAGTGTTAGTTTGTTTAGTTAGATTGCCATTTGTTTTATTTAAGACAGTAATTCAATTTGTATTGTGTGAAGTTAAGTTATAGTTTTACTAAAAAGCTCATTAAGTTCAAACTGCAATCCTGACTCCTGGTCTCCTGTTTGTGCTATGGTAAGGTGTTATCTTTCGATTTCAATCTTTGTTTCCATATAGTACAAGGCGCCATATGAAATATTTCATTATTAGATGTATCTTATATTTGAATTTCTCAACATTCTTCTCACCACTGATAATGGGCTTTGGACTAAATTATGTCAGTGTTCCATTTTCATTCATTTTGGACACCTCATACATTGAGTGACAGAACACTCGTATTTGTCACGCTATATTTACATATTTGGTATTTCTGGATTCAGCACAACCCCACCTTTCCAACAAGCCATCATATGTGTTTCTAAGATAATCCCTGGCAAAGCAACCACAAAGTAAATGAAAACATTCTGCATAGATATTAAATTTGTGCATGTCCGCTTATTTTAGGTATGTGTTTATATGTCTCTATTTATTCCATACATCAAGATATTCACATCCAGTCTTTTCTAGTAGTTAAATCAACTTCCTGACTACAAACATGTCAAGTTTCAAAGCTCTCAGAGCTTGTGTGATTGATCTGCATAAGTTTATATGCCTTAACTCCCATACGGACAGGCTATATTTTAGTCCTTTTTTGGTTTTGGGGTGTATAACAATATCTGTTAATTTAACAATCTTAGCAGTAAAATATTTTTAGCCAAGAATCCATTTCATAAATGGGAGACCTTAGAGATGAGGAAAAACATTGTTGGGTTTAGTTCTACCTCCGGTAGGGGTATCTCAAAAATTCAGGGGCATTGTCACTAGCCTAATACTAAACATAAATATGAATCCTTAAGCTATCCAATAGTTATTAAAAGACATACACAATAAGTGATTATAAACATGATAGTTACAAATAAATGAATATGGAGTTAAGCAATGGACTGATATTCATTTATAAGTCCTTTTGAGTTCATTAAACGACAGTTCTTGTGCCATTCTCTGACATAAAGATGTTCTGTGGGAACTGGAGGTTAAAAGATCCCCTTAGGAATTTCAGTCTAGTTCTGCTAGGTGGGGGTGAGTCATCCAACGATCTTGTTTACTCTAATGGCTTTACATGTGAGGGTCAGACTGTCCATCTCTTTGATTACTTGCCCCAAATTTGACAATCTCTTCTTCGAACTGAAATTGTCAATAATTGTTCTAATGGTGTTAATGTTGAAAGCTGTTCTGTGAAAGAGCTGGTTGGTTATCTTGCTTCAGACTGTGGTGCTAGGAGTTGATTTACAACATCCTGTTGCCTTTCTGAGGAATTCGCCTCCTCATGTTTCAACCATGGTCCTGATCGAATCTTTAATTTTTCTGGTTCGGGTCTGATATGCTACACCTTGGTCTTGTCCCAACTTTTTTGAGATGTGTTGATGCCATGAAATTTAAAATCAACTTATTTTTTCCCTTAAAATGATACATTTTCTCAGTTTAAACATTTGATATGTCATCTATATTGTATTCTGAATAGAATATTGAAATTTGAAATTTCCACATCATAGCATTTCTGTTTTTATTCACAATTTGTACAGTGTCCCAACTTTTTTGGAATCGGGTTTGTACTCTGAAAAGCTAAAACAACAGCTTTCAAGTAATGACTCTACATCAGTGTGGAATGTTCTGAAAGCCTGTAGTCAAGATCTTCTATGAGGATGTGTACAAAGTCTTCAGGAAGCAGAAGAAAAGGAAAGCCAAAGGCCCAGCCTGCCTCTAAGCCTGTGCTGTCCAGCTATCACCCATCTTCACATTGATCTTCAAAAGATCACTGGAGCTGTGTGAAGTACCCTCCTGCTTCAAATGCTCTACCATCATCCCTGTACCCAAGAAACCAAAAATCACAGGACTTAATGACTACAGACCTGTTGCTTTAACATCTGTGGTCATGAAGTCATGTGAGAGACTGGTGTTGGCCTACTTGAAGGACATTACTGGACCTTTGCTGGACCCCCTGCAGTTTGATTACAGAGCAGAGGTCTGTGGATGATGCAGTCAGTATGGGATTGCACTATATCCTCCAACATCTGGACAAACCAGGGACTTATGCAAGGATCCTGTTTGTGGACTTCAGCTCCACTTTCAACACCATCACCCCGGACACCCTTCAGAATAAACTCACAAAGCTCTCTGTGCCCACCTCCATCTGTCAGTTGATCACCAGCTTCCTGACAGACAGGCAGCAGCTAGTGGAGCTCCCCAGGCCTGCGTTCTCTCCGCACTGCTCTTCTCTCTCTACATAAATGACTGCACCTCTGAAGACCCCCTCTGTCAAGCTCCTTAAGTTTGCAGATGACACCACAGCCACTGGTCTCATCCAGGACAGTGACGAGTCTGGTTATAGACAGGAGATGGAGCAGCTGACAGTCTGGTGCAGTCACAACAACCTGGAGCTAACAAGCTCAAAACTGTGGAGATGATCGTGCACTTCAAGAGAAACCCCCCTGATCCCCCCTACTCACCATCATAGACAGCACTGTGGCTGCAGTGGAGTCATTCAGATTCCTGGGAACCACCATCTCTCAGGACCTGAAGTGGGACATTCACATTGACTCCATTGTGAAAAAGGCCCAACAGAGCTTGTACTTACTTTGTCAGCTGAAAAAAGTTCAACTTGCCACAGGCACAGGTGACACAGTTTTACTCGGCTATTATTGTGTCTGTTCTATGCTCTTCTATAACTGTCTGGTTTGGGTCAGCCAGCAAATCAGATTTAAGAAGACTGCAATGGACTGTTAATGTAGGACAGCTGAAAGGATCATTGGTGTGCACCTGCCCAGTCTTCAGGACTTGTAAAACTCCACAGTGAAGAAATGGGCAGGTAACATCATCAAAGACCCCTCTCAACCTGGACACAACCTGTTTGCATTTCTCCCCTCAGGCAGACGCTACAGATCTCTGGGCACTAGAACATCTAGACATAGAAACAGCCAATAGTTTATTTTTTTACCCCATGCCATCTCCTGCTTAAACAGCTAACAGATGAATCATTACCTGTGTTCTGTAATTCTGTGTTCTGTAATTAATTCCGTAAAAAAATTCTATGTCTTTAATTATTGCCTTTCTCAAGTATTATTTCACATTATTTATTGCTAAGTCTTGCTAAATTTATTTTTATTTTTAAGTTCTCATGTCAGATTTGTATGTATGCATGTATGTATGTATCAGGAGCACCTTAAAAAAAAAAAAAATTTCTTGTGTTTGCGCAGACCTGGCGAATAAAGCTAACTCTTGAAAAGCGAAGGGAGGCTGCTAAAGGCAGATCAACATTGCAATCATGAATTCAAAGCTTCAGCAAGCCAGCAGGTAAATCGTCATATAGAATATTTAGCAGTTCGTCACACTTTAATTCTTGTAATAAAGTATATTTCACATTATAAACACTTGCCTTGATACAAGTAATCTATGACTCATCATATTTTAATAAAACCATATAAATAGTAGGCCTATAAATAGTTTAAAAATAATATAAATGTTCTAAATGAGTTGTTTAATAGTATATTATATAGATTTATGCTGTAAAATATTAAATTAAATGTCTAATGCATATAGGAGAGAGTGGGGCAAGATTAACCATTTTTTACTTATGTGGTTCTCAAGATAAGGGAAAATGAGGCAGAAGTACAATGAGAGTATCTATCCTATCCAATCCTATCCTAATGAAAGTACCCATATCATTTTAAATGATCAGAATGAATCTATGACAAACGGTTTCTTATAAAAAAAAAAAAAAGTGTTCCCATGGCTCAGTTTGCCCGGGGGTTTTGGGTAAGTTGACCCGAGTTTAGTCAGTGGGTAAGATGCACCATCTGGGTGTAAAATGACCATCTGACCAGTCTGATTCAAACCCATGTGAAATAAATAACAATATAAAAACTAATTTAATAATTTCCTCTTACAAACAGTCATATTTCTTTTCACAAAGCTAACTCTAACAACATAAAACCAACCAAATGAGGTTTAAATTTCAATATTTAATTGTTTGCATTTCTGAAACAATATGCTGAACACCAAAGTTGTAGCCTTCCTAAAACAGACTAAACAGAGTTTGTTGGCCATTAGGCACTACAGGTGGAAAGATATATCTGTTTATAATGTGAAAAGCATTTTCTGATTCTTATCAGAGAAGGATTTGGTTGCACTTGTACGCTGCCCCTATCAAATAAACTACAAATAATATGAATTAGAAAAACTAAACCAATAATATCACATTAAAACATCAGTTTATAATTCAGAGATTTAGCTTAAGTACAGTGCCTTATGGTGGGGTAAGTTAAAATGCTGACTCAATGTACCCCACAACATTTGGCTCACTTTTCCCCATAGCTGCCATTTTGGAAAAAAAATAGCTACTGTAGCTTACTAGTTCAGGCTAATATTTAGCTAAACAATTGACATGGTTTTATTGCTAAATCACCTATATGCATCATAAATATTTTTAGATCTGGATAAATTTGTTTTGATGTAACAACCATTACATCTTATAACTTTGAGAAGCCAGAAACTGTTTTTAAAGTAAATGGGTGCCTTCCACTCCTCCCATGTGTTTCTCCTTATCACAGTCTGGCAGAAATGATGTGTGGTTCCAAAATAAATGGTCACACAAGAGAAAAGGTGTACAGCTGCCAAGAAACGGGGGGTGGGTCAACTTACCCACTGGCTCAACTTACTCACTCTCCACTACTTCCATTGAAGATGAGGCAGAAGCAGGCTCAGAGAGCGAGGGGGAGCCCACTCTTTCAGAACATCTACAATAAAGTCTGAAATTATTACAGAGCTGTCTTCTCTTTTAACTGTATATTTGTAACAACTGTATCACTTGTATTAACAAGCACCCACCCCCTATTGCCCCTTTTTTGGTTTGAGCCACTGCCCCTCAAAATGTCTGTGCATGGCCCTGTTGGAAGGATTACCAGCTGCTGCACTTATAAAACAGCCGGCTCACTGAACATTTATTTGACTACCTGAGGAAACTGAACAGATTCGTAATTTTATTTTCAAATTTTCTTTGTGTGTGTGTGTGTGTTGGTTCCGCTAGAGGCTGGAACTTGTTTTGGGGAGGAACACACCTTCGGGACAGTATGTGGATGGATCTACACGCTCTTTGTGTTTATTCTACCTATTGGCTGGAGTTTGTTTCATAGATTTTCTTCTGTTATGTAATTCTTTCTCACAAAATTTGTATAGAAGCACCAGACTTGAGCAATCGATGGCAAAGTTGTCACGGGGGGCTCTCGTAGGCGTACATTAACTTTTTGAGTTAAGAGGGACGAAAGCTGGTGGGCGCTGTTGTGTGTGGGGGTTAATGCGCATGTTTTTCTTTTTTATGTTTGTTTGGTTTGGGGGGGGTCATTTGAGTCCAGTAAGAAGGAACATTTCTTAATATAAAACTGCAAACACTTAATTTGTAATAGTAAAGTTACTAAAAACATGATTTTAATTCAAATCATTGTAGTTTATCATCAGCTATAGCACACTATAGCATGGTATGTATGCACCACAACACTTAACAAAGAGATCCTCACTGTATCAGCAACTCTACAGTTACTAACTAACTACCTACCTACCTACCTACCTACCTCACACCAGTGTTTATGGCTCATCATTGTCTGAAGCACAGATTGTAATCTCCAGCACAATGGTGACCCACAAAACTACATTAACAGATCTCTTGTGCAAAATAATACAGTTCAGTTAAATATTTACTCTCCTTATAGATAACACCTGCTGTTAACAAGCAGAACACTGAATGGAAGAGAAACGAGAACTACAACTGACTTCAGCCACAGCTTTAGATGAACTCAACTGAAATAAAAGACATCATTAAATCTCTCAAGATCTGATTAAACAACTCTACAAACAGCATTACCAGCTTCACACATTACAATTGACTTTATTTTTGTCATATATCTATAAAAATTATTTAAGAATTTTTTAACAGAAGTTTAGTTGTTTTATTGAAAACATTTCATTTGACCTCACCATTGTGGCGATCAGGCTTTGCTTTAGTTGGTCTCTTGACCCTTGCATTTTAATCTTAGTTTTTTTCTGGCTGCTGTAACAAATTTACAAACCTGTTTACAATAAATAAAAAAAAAATGTTAAAACAAAAGTCTCATGCACAAAACTTTTTTAGTACTGCGGTAACAAATTTACAACCTGTTTACAATAAAATAAATTTTAAAAAAAAAGTCTCATGCACAAACCTTTTAGTACTGCGGTAACTTTTAGACACACACAGACATCAAGAATAAGCGTATGAATCTCAACAATGGTGACAATCAACAAAATAAATAGATAAACTCTGAACTCACAAAACATGCTACTAAAACTCAACACAAAAAAAGCAAAAAATAAAAGCACATAGTAAGAATTTAAAGACAATAAGTGGACAATTGAGTAGCATCACTTATTCATGGCCACAATCCCTGATGACTGCAGTTGTTTTAAGCCCCTCCTGAAAAAGAGCAATCTTGATAACAACATTTTGAGCAATTATAGACCAATATCTAATCTTCCTTTTATAGGCAAAATTATAGAAAAGGTAGTTTTTAATCAGATATGAAAAAATACTTAAACTCAAATGGATACCTGGACAATTTTTCAATCTGGTTTTCGACTGCATCACAGCACAGAGACATCGCTCACTAAGATAATAAATAATATTCACTTAAATTCTGACTCTGTCAAACGCAGCACTGAGATCTAGCAATACCAGCACTGATATTTTACCCACTGTCGATCATAACATACTACTAGAGAGACTGGAAAACTGGGTCGGGCTTTCTGGGATGGTACTCAAATGGTTCAGGTCCATACTTAGAAGGGAGAGGATATTATGTGAGAATATGAGAGCATAAGTCTAAATGGACATCCATGACATGCGGAGTCCCACAAGCTCAATTCTTGCACACGCTCTTGTTTAGCCTGTATATGCTCCCACTAAGTCAAATAATGAGAAAGAACCAAATTGCCTATCACAGCTATGCTGATGATATACAGATTTACCTAGCCTTATCGCCAAAAAAGGACTACAGCCCCATTGACTCCCTCTGCCAATGTATTGATTGATGAAATTAATAGTTGGATGTGCCAGAACTTTCTTCAGGTTAAACAAGGAAAAACTGAAGTCATTGCATTTGGGAACAAAGATGAAGTTTTCAAGGTGAATGCATACCTTGACTCTAGGGACAAAAACAACTAAAAATCAAGTCAGGAATCCTTACACTGGCTTCCAGTTACATTTAGGATTGATTTTAAAGTACTTTTACTCGTTTATAAATCACTCAATGACCTAGGACCAAAATATATTGCAGATATGTTCACTGAATATAAACATAACAGACCACTCAGATCATTAGGATCGATTCAGTTAGAAATACCAAGGGTTCACACAAAAAGCAGGGGAGTCCACCTTTAGTTACTATGCCGCCCCCACAGTTGGAATCATCTTCCAGAAGAGATCAGATTTGCTAAAACATTAGTCACATTTAAATCTAGACTCAAAACTCATCTGTTTAGCTGTGCATTTTATTGAATCCGAACTGATTGCACTGTGTTTTACATATTTTACGTATTCACTGTATTTTATGTAAAATCATTTTCTATTTTTAACTGTTTTAAATTCATTTTAAATAAATCAATTTGGAAATCATTTCCAGTGTTTTAAAATAGCTTGTTTTATGTTTTTTAAATTGCTTGTTTTATTTTTGTTATTATTTTTCTTCATGATTACTTTACTTTCTTTTTATGTAAAGCACTTTGAATTACCATTGTGTACCGAAATGTGCTATATAAATAAACTTGCCTTGCCTTGCCACAATGCACGCTGGGAGTCATGTGTGAGTTTTGAACTGTGCTGGTACCATCATGCATTGCAACATTAAGCTTTTGATTGTCACCATTGTTAAGATTCATATGCTGATTCTTGATGTCTGTGTGTGTCTAAATTTTTACGTAGCACTAAAAGTTTTGTGCATAAGCGCTTTTTAAAAATTGTTCAGTAGCAGTTTTTGTGATTCATTCAAGGTCATATAGTGATTTGCAAAGACACACCAAAAAAAAACAACAACAATGATGAAAAGTCCACAACATTCCATTCAATTCAAGTTTATTTGTATAGCGCTTTTTATGATACAAATCATTGCAAAGCAACTTTACAGAAAATTCAGTTTCTACAATATTTAATAGTAGCTTATCAGTGATGACTGACAGTTTATGTGCATATGGCAGACCTAGCAGCTAGACTAGTTATTCAAAGCTAGTTTAAAACAACCGACTTGTCCAGGTCAGTGATCACGAAAGATAACCAGGACTTAATTCAAGTCTGTGAGTTGATTAAAGTGAATGTGATTTGAGCATGAAATGTACCTGAGAGCTTGGTAAGCTATCCAGGATCTAATATTATTTTTCTTAATTTAGAATCCTGCACCTGGAGAGAAAAGAGGAAAAGAAAGTATCACCGACTTTTTTTCAAGGGTAAATTGTGCTTTTGTTGATAACATGGCTGTTGTTGGGGGAAATGGTAGATATCAGGGATGAAAAAACAGCGCGCTTTTTGGGCGCCTCCCGCCTAGTTGTTTTCTTTTCTTCTCTCTATGGTATCCGCAACTGCATCAAATTCTCATCAAATTCTGCTTTAAAAAAAAACCCCTTTTCAATACAGGAACGAAATATGCTGTAGCCTATTTTGCCATCAATACTGCCGACACGTTGTCTTTGCTGTATCAGTAGGCTATATATTTATGTTAAACATCCAAATGTAGACTGATCTGCTCGTCGGCACACAGAGCCACGCATTACGCAGACAGCACATGAAAGTTTGTGAACACCGAATTCCCTTGTCTTTTCTTATCTATTTGTGGTGTTTGAACGGAAAAAAATTAACGATGTGCTCGAAAAAAAGTAGTCAAAGTGCCCGTCTCAACGAGTTTTCCCTGTAAACTATGGAGGGATTATTGGGTCAGATTATAAACTAAAAGTCTAAAACTAAAAGTCTTACCACAAAACTAAAATCTAAATTGAAAATAAAAGTCCAAGTCGAAAATTATTTTGGTATTTAGGATTGGGCATTTTCTATTTAGGGTTGGGCATTTGGTCGTTAGCCATTTAGGATTTAATGATTGGGCATTTGAGGATTTAGGATTGGGAATTTGGTATTTAGGATTGGGCATTTAATCATTTAGCCATTTAGGATTGAGGATTGGGTATTTGGGGATTTAGGATTGGGCATTTGAAGATTGAGGATTGGGCAATTGAGGATTGAGGAGTGTATGCAAATTAGGAGCTGGCCCCAGATACTGGAGCTGGCTTTGAAATGGCTGGTGCGCAGAGGCACCTTATGGACAGCAGAGGGAGCTCCCAGTGCTAAGGAGCAACACTGTAATGAAACCAACGGAGCGAAGTAAGCGGCTTGAGCGAGGATTGTGTGATAACTTCAACTTAATGACAGCTTTGTAACATTTTGTGGCCTCAAACTATGGCGGCATTTCAATGCCATAATAACTGAGCGTACAACTGATGCTTGCGCGCCCGGTAAAACACTTCCGTGAGATGAAAACAAAATCGCACGTGAGGAAACGGAGCCTGCGAGCTCATTTTCAAACTCTCGCGGCGCGCTGGGGGGCCTTTATATGTGCTTCTGCGCACAATACAAGCCCTCGCGCACGCAATGATCATTCCCCCACATCCTCGGCGCTCGGTGATCTCTCACCTGCTCGCTGACACACTTTTATTTTTTTGCTAGTCGTGGGGGGGGGGCTTGCTGTTTTAATGTGTTAATCTCAAAATGTCATTGGTTATTCCCCTTTTCCCTGAAGTCAGTATTGGACGCCTGTTCTAAGATGATTATTAATTCCACTTGACTTGACACATGGACTTCATCAGTGGACCAGATACAGCGATTTATCATTTCATTTAGCTTGTTTTATTTTTGTCTTTATTTAATGTAAGGGGTTGTAATGCATTGTTCATAGAGTAAGATCTTTTCCAGATATTTCATTAACAGGAGTCTTCTGATTATTAGTGACTGCAGTCTTGTGGATGATAAAGATACACATATGAACCTTTTTTACAGGCTGTAATAATACTCACCAGCACCACCACACATATATAGAAGCTAAAGGAATGACAGTAAAGTGTTTAAAACAGTGTTTTATCTTTAATCTTGTAAAGGGTAGATACATCAGGGTAATAATTTTGAAGGTTTAGTCCCTGTTCCTATAAAAACACCAGTTTTCATCATGTTTGCATTTGATTTACAGTCCTCTATTCATCTACTATCAAGATCAGTCCTGTAATACTTTTTCAATCCCAATGTCTTACACTTAGTTTTAGTTTCCACTTTATATTAAAGGTAGGCAGAAAGTGTTAGAAATTGACTTGTGTACATATCCAAATTAATTGTGTAACAGGTAAGAAAGGTCTACGATCGATATGTAAACACCTTTACAAGTGATGAATAGTTACCCCGTTAGATTAGGGGATGCATAAGCGCTTGTAATTGCTTTATTGCATGGCTTTTACACATCATCTATAACAGGTGTTGAACACTTTGTTAGTGCTGTACTAAGTGCTTACTGTTGAGGGGTATAGACCGCCGTCTTCCTCTGACACACATGTAGTCTTAAACTCTATGCACCTGTGTGATAGCGTTCGGGGAACGACGTAAAAGCGGTTAAGAGTTCAGCTTCATCACTAGATCCCACCATGCTCCACATCACAGAACACAAGTCCTTTGCCTGATGATTGAAAGGCTTTAACAACAATCCACTACCAACAACCTGACTATGGCATTTAGAAAATGTGTTATCCACTAAACATGCAAAACAAATGAATTGAGCTCCTAACTTCTTAAACAGTGCTTATAGCATACATAGCCTCTGTTTTGTGGCTGTAGGGACAATGACCATCGAACGAAGTCACCAATAAATCATATACTGATCCGTTACTAATGGTTGTTATTCAGCTTTTGGTTCATGCTGTAACACAGGATGGATTGATTAATTATACATTTGGGATCTGACAGAAATACTTCAGTGAGTTATAAAGGATAAATAATGACTTATAAATAACTTTCAAACTAATGATCATTTAGATTGATTTCACGAGTGTTACGTGGGAAGTATTATGTGTGCGACACATTTGGTAATCGTTAGCATACCACTCATTAAGCATGTTAAGACACAGACTTTTTACAGTATGACATAAACATGAGGTAAATGCCAGGCGTCATTTTATGATAAACAGCACCAGAAGTCATACAAAGATTAAGTAACACAGGAAACACGGACGGTACCGACACAAGGCGTGGGGGAGTGGGGACGCAGGACTTCGGTGGAATACAACAGATGGTGGGAGGCGTCAGGTCAGTCATAATATCCTCCGAATCCCGGATGCGTGAAATATCCTCGTGAACGGTGGCTAGTGTAATCCAGTGCTAGCAGTGCGAAGATCCAGGAACTGACCGACTACAAGGAGACTCGGGCAGGGAGTAAAAGGGACAACTGGAAACAGGTACGGGAGCACACCGGGGAGAACAACGATCTGACAACATGAAACACAGGTTCTGTCACGTTATAAAAGGGAACAAACCATTGAAACCCAGCTGGCGCTGCTGATCATCGCGGTGATGGCATGTGCCCACACCCACAGACACACACACAACATGCACGCTAGACGAGAGAGAGAGAGAGAATTCATGAACCGTGACAGTACCCCCGACACCCTAAGAAACGCCTCCTGGTCGAGAGAGTGATCCAGAACCCTGACGATTGTAATCATCGATCAGAGAGTGACCCAGAATGTCTCTAGCAGGAACCCAACTTCTCTCCCTCCCCCTCCGGCCGAAACCCTCCCAAGTCCACCAGGTACTGAAATCCGCGTCCCCTCCTTCTCGAGTCCAAATACGACTAACCAAATAAGTAGGTTCCGCCACCCCATCTATGAGACGCTCGGCGGGGGAGTAACCAGGACAGGCGGATTAATGGGTGCCCAAAAACACGGGTTTAATCTTTTGACAATACATGGAAGGCGGGGGTGAATTCTCCTGTACGTAGGAGGAAGTTTTGAGGCGGACTGCCACCGAACTAATGATGCTTGGTGACAGGAAACGGGCCAATTTTAATTTGGGAGCAAGCTTATTAGAGACGGAGCGGATGAGGAATGTTTCTTGGTAGAAAGCCACACATTTCTTTTTGACCAACGACGTATACGGGAGGCTTTGACCGGTGGCGATCGGCCTTGGCCTTGGTGCGCGCCCTTGGAGAAGAGTCTCACGGGCTCTAGTCCAAGTGTGGTGACACCTCTGGACGAAGGCGTGAGCGGAGGGGCCGCGACTTTCGGATTCCGTACTGGGCAAAAACTGTGTGCTGGTAACCTAAACTACACTCAAACGGAGTAAGGCCCGTAGCTGACACTGGTAACGAGTTGTGGGCGTACTCCACCATAGAAAGGTTGTTGGCTCCAAGAGGAAGGATTCTTGGAAACCAAACATCGCAATAACGCAATACTCTCTCGTCTCTCTTCCAGATCTTGTCTCTTGGTTGGCCCTCTCTGATTGACCATTGCTTTGGGGATGAAACCCCGAAGAGAGACTAACCGTCGCCCCCTAAAACTAAAACCGTTGCTTACCAAATCTACAAAACTTGGCCAAAATTTGGACACAAAATGGGGACCCCTGTCGGAAACCACGTCCATCGGGAAGGCCATGTAAATGAAAGACTTGATCTACGATAGCAACCCACCGATGTCTCTCCTCCCCCTGGCTGAAGGTAATTTGGGCAATGCTCCAGCCTAACACGTGAGCCGCCTTCAGATAACCGGTCCCCGACCGTCAAATTCCCCGTCTGCCCTGGAGGGCGACGGGGGGCAGGGCGGATCCGCCTTCGAAACCGCCACGACCGCCACAAAATCTAGCGCGATGTTGGGACCAGGGTCGGGTCGAAGGGACTGACAGCGGTTGTAGTAACCCATCCAGGGGTCTCGGTTGGATGTCTTACCAGTGACACAAACAGAGCAAGCCAAAACAAAACTACGGATATCACGAGACCATTAACGGCCACCAGACATCGTTGCTTAACCAAAAAACTGGTACGATTAACTCCTGGATGACAAGCTATACTGGATCAATGACCCCAGCTGAATGACTTCATACCGCGATACTCTCAGGCACAAATAACCGGTTTCGGTGGGCAATCGGGCGGAGGCGTTACCCCCCTTCTAAGGCCTTCATGACCTTCGATTCGACCTCCCATCTGAGAGTGGAGATCACTACTGTCTCGTGTAAAATAACACTCGTGAGTGGACGGGCATATCGTAATGGGGTCAAAATACGAGATAAGGAACCCGGGTTTGATGTTTTTGGAACCCCCCCGGGCGGTACGACAGAGAAAAGTCAAAACGACCGAAAAAAGTGCCCACCGAGCCTGCCTAGAGTTGGAGTCTTTTTAGCAGTTCTAATGTTATTCTATGTTCTTGTGAATCGGCTCTACAAACGATAAAAGGTACCCCTGGCCCTTCTAACCATTGCCGCCATTCCTCCAGTGCTAACTTGACTGCCAACAACTCTCTGTTACTAATTACCATGTCATAATTACTTCGTCAGGTGATAAACGATGAAAAAAAGAAAAAAAACGCGCAAGGGTGAATCTTATCGTCTGTGTCAGAACGTTGGGAACGAACTCTCTGCTCCTACTCACCACCCTACTCTTGACACAGACATCGAACCTCCACCACGAACTTGTGACGTGATGGATCAGGGTCAAACGAGGATGGGAGCCGGAAACTTACAGTGGCTCCTAAAGTTTTGCAAATACCGCTCTCGGCTGTATCGGACGCACCTGAACGTGCGTTCTGTCGGGAGGTCCAAGGGCGGGCAGAGGAGCGACTAGGTTTTGCTGAACTTTCTTACGCATCACAACCGTCTACTAAACATTGGGCGAAATCACTCCCATTAAACCTCTGTACACTGGCCTTACAGGAATCTGTACTTTGGCCAATCTATGTACAGCCATAAACCTTGTCTAGGATCCATACTGCACATCCCTCAGACTGATCCTATTATACCCTAAAAGGGGAAACTTACTGTGCATGACAAAAAAACGCATTTCTTTCTCCGCTCTTGACAAAAAAGCCCCATTCTCTACTGGCCACCTCTTACTTCACTCGTCTGACGTGCTGACTTGTTTTTCCTAGGAAGAGAATAGGACTACCACTAAATATGTCGATCCAGGTAAACATAGCGTTATGAATTGATCAACCTATCTCTCCTCATTCATGTCAACTTGATGAGTGCTTGGAAGACCGCGGGCCTAGTTGGATAGGCCCGAAGGGCATAACCCAAGTGATTCAAATTGGCCCTCTGGGGGTATCTGAATGCGGCTTCCATTCCCTCTTCTCCCTCGCTTATTGCGACACAAATGATAAGGGTAACTGAGGGGGCGTTACGTAAATCCAATTTTGTGAAGGATGGATGCCCTTTGCGAATCGTATCGTAAGCTGATATACCATCAACGGCATCGGATAAGTATTCTTTACCGTGATGTTCGTTCAATAAACCCTCGATAGTCAATGCACGCGATCGCAGAGACCGCTCCATTTTCCCACAAAAACCCAACTAAAATTGGCGAATCCCCGCCCCCTCGCTGGAGATGAGGAAGGTCGATGAATTTGGATGCTAGCCGTAACCTTGTCAGAAATATTATTCTATTTCCTTAGGCCTCGGCCTCTCTGGAACAGAAAGGGAATACACTCGGGATGTGAACGGGCATTCGGAATGGGTTCAAAAATAACGCCGAGATAAGGAATCGGGTTTGAATAGTTTTTTGGAACCCGGGCGTTTACGAAGAGAAAGTGTTAAACACGACCAGAAAAAAAGTGCCCACCGAGCCTGCCTAAACATTAGAGTATTTTAGCATTCTAATTGTATTTCTAGGTTCTTGTGATCACGTCCAAAACGATAAAAGGTACCCCTGAGCCCTTCTATAGGCCCAAGTGCCGCCATTCCCTCCAAGTGCTAACTGGACTGCTAATTTGCTAATTCATCCCCTATGCTAGAGAATCAGAATATATTTCCGATCCGATAGCTCGCCCTCTCTGGAACATGGAAGTGAATGCACTCGGGAGTGGAACGTGTCGTTCGTCAATGATCAAAAATACGAGATAAGGATCCCTCGATAGTCAATGCCCGGTCGCAGAGACCCATCCTTCTTCCCCACAAAACAAGAACTGCCCGCCCACCCGCTGGATATGATGAAGGTCTAACCTATGAATTTGGATGCTAGAGAATCATAAATAAAATCTCTTCTCCATAGCCCCCTCGCTGGCATCAGAAAGTGAATATAATTTGTCCTTAGGCGGAGACAGTCCCTCTGGTACTAAGTCTATGGAAAACCATCATAGGGACGATGTGGAGGGAGAGAAGGCAGCACGAGACTACTGAACCGTCTCTCAGTCTTGGTACTCTTCGAAGGCCACGTTAGATAAATTCAACTCTCTCCTCTGAAACAACAGACACCAGGTAAGACGAACACTCAGATAGCTAACACATGACTCATGACAAGTATTATTCCACATAGATATAGAATTTGTGCCCCCAATCGACTCTAGGATTGTGCTGAGTGCACCAATATGAACAGAACGATAGTTGCCAGGGATAGTTCATGAGGAGGAATGTTATAGTTTCGGTGTGGTTGCCAGATGTGATGAGGGTAATGGGTTCAGTGGCATGAGAAATACTGGGAAGCTGTTGTCCATTAAGAGCATTGACAGTTATCTTGTACGTGAGGGGGGTGGTAGGAATGTGGAGGTGGTGAGCCAGTTCTAAATCCATAAAATCACCTTCAGCCCCCGAATCCAATAAGGCCTGGGTGTCATGAGTGTTGGTTGCCCACCTTAGTCTTACCGGAAGGAGAGTAGATGATGATGGTGAGGATGAGGTCTTCTCGGTGGAGATCCCACCCGATAGTAGCCTCAAAGTTACTACCAGGCTTGGTCTTTTAACGGGCATAAGTGAATGAAGTGGCTCGCCCTCCCGCAGTAAAGGCACAGTCCTTGGGATCTCCGCTGTTCCTTCTCCTCCCGGGAAAGCTGAGCTCTACCCACCTGCATGGGCTCTGGATCGTATGGGGGACTGACCGTATCCAGGTATTCCGAACGTCTGGTCTCCATGCCGCGAACTGGATGGTCATGTTGGAAGCGGCCCATTCTGCTCAGCCGAGCATCCACTCAAAGTGCTAATTCGTTAAGTCCATTGAGACTAGTGGGAAGGTCCAGCATATAAATTTCCCTCTGAATACGGTCAGCCAACCCATGCAGGAATCTGTCCCACTGCGCCTCCTCGTTCCATCGGCACTCTGCAGCCAGGGTGCGGAACTGGATGGAATATTCCGACACCGAACCGTGACCTTGGCGGAGATCGGCGAGTAGTCTGGCCGCCTCCCTACCCGCCACCGCCCGATCGAAAACCCTCCTCATCTCCTTGGAGAGTGCCTGGAACGAGGCGCAGCATGGGTCTTGATTCTCCCACACCGCCGTTCCCCAGAGAGCCGCCCTGCCGGTAAGCAGCATCAGCACAAACGCCACCTTGGATCGCTCTTGGTTAAACGTCTGAGGCTGTAATGCAAAATGCATAGAACATCGGGCCAGAAAAGCTCTGAAAACTCTGGTTCACCTGAATAACCTTCTGGTGTCGGCAGTCTCGGTTCTCGCGCGCGGCTGCGGCTCTGGAAGAGGGGGCGGAGATGGCGGTGTGGGTGGCGCAGTGGAAATTTGTAGCTGTTGTATCTGCTGGGTGAGCTCGGACACCTGCGTCACCAGCGCTTGGACCGCCCTCCCTGTGAGAGAGATGTTCTCCTCTTGGGTGTCCATTCTAGCGATGCTTCGAGCCGCAAACTCGTCCCACGTGGTAGCGCCTGCTACATCCATGATTGGTCAGATCGTTCTGTTACATATGACAGAAACAGGATGTAAATGGAAGGCATATTTAATAATAAACAGCACAAGAGTCAGACAAAGATGAAGTATCACAGGAAACACAAGGCTGGTGGAGTGGTGACGCAGGGACTTCGGTGGTCAACAGATGGTGGTGCTCAGTCCAGTGATGATCCCTCGAATCCCGGTGCGTGAAATATCCTGTGACGGTGCTAGGTAATCCAGTGCTGAGTGAAGATCCAGGAACTAACGACGACAACAAGGAGACTCTGGCAGGGATTAAAGACACGGGAACAGGTACGGGAGCACACCGGGGAGAACAACGATCTGACAACATGAAACACAGGTTACTGAACTTATAAAGGGAACAAACAATTGAATCCCAGCTGGCGCTGCTGATCATCGCTGATCAGTGACCACGCCCACAGACACACACACAACAGCACGCTAGACGAGAGAGAGAGAGTGAATTCATGAACCGTGACACATATAGTCATGTTTTGTAAATGATTCATTCATTATTAACTAATAACTTATATGTGACTTATAACTTAATTATAAAACATTTCTAAAATGTTAACTTATTACTTATCATTTATGAAAGTATAGTCGTGTTTTGTAAATGATTAGTTCATCATTAACTAATAATTAACAAATAACTTATAACAGAACGTTATTATAAAGTGTTACCATATTTTCCTTTCTTTGGTTTGCAGTCTAAGACTGATCAGTGATGCTACACCCAGAACACAAAGATTTAAAGACAGTTTGGGTTTAAAACATTTTGAACCACCATGTCAGTAACACTCAAAGAGAGATATCAGCAATCAGCATAAGAATCTCAATAATGGCGACAATCAAAAGCTTCATGATGCAATGCATGCTGGGTACCAGCACAGGACAAAACTAATCCATGACTCCCAGCATGCATTGCGGCATGAATAAATTATGCTGCCGAATTGTCCACTTATTTTCTTGAATTCGTTACTACGTGCTTGTATTTTTGCTTTTGTCTTGAGTTTTAGTAGCATGTTTTTTATGTTCAGAACTGAACTGTTTAGTTTGTGGATTGTCACCATTGTTGTGATTCATACACTGATTCTTGATGTGTCTGTCTAAATTATTACAATGCTTTTTTTTTAGATATATATATATATGAGTGATGTCTTTTGTAACTGATGGCTGCAGTGCTTTTCTTTTGCTCTAGTATCAGTAAGAGAAGAGTCACTGGATAAAAATCAGTGAATCGGAAATAAGAGAATGTTTGTTCTTATCTATAAACAACAATACCAGATTTTATTTTTCTTTGACTCTTTTTTGCTAAACAAGTTCCAAAGAAAAATTGTTACAACAAGAAAAAAAAAGCAGTTATTACACAAAGTCACGGTTCAAGAGCCCAACTAAAGTAAACACTGATCTCCATCATGGTAGTGAAACAAATAAAAAAACACCTAAACCTCTGTAACGCTCAATAAGATCTTCTGTAGACATCTGACAGAAATAAAGTCATTCTGGTTAGTAATGAGAAGCTGGTGAAGCTGTTTTAGGAGTTGTTAAATCAGATCTTGAGATATTTAATGTCTTTTATTTCAGTTGATTCATCTAAGGCTGTGGCTGAAGTCAGTTGTAGTTCTTGTGTTTCTCTTTCCTTCAGTGATTCTGTTTGTTAATAGCAGGTGTTCATCACTAATGCTCAATCATCAATTAATCACAGAATTATCTCTTTAAAAGCTTGATCAAGTACATTTTATCTGTGTACCAAAAACAAACAGAAAACCCGATATCACAATCAGTCCATACCCTTAACTGCAGCAAGAAGCTGCTGCCGAGATCGACATCACTTTTCCCTTAACTCCAGCACGAAGCTGCTATTTGTATTAAGTTAAAGTTAACTCTATACGAACTGAGAGTTTAAGTGCCACATCGCAAAACCAACTAAAAGCGGTGTTGTTATTTGTACAGTGTTGAAATGCGCCGACATTGCCTGTAACATGCTTAACTGTACTTGCAATGCAATGATTCATGTGCTAGTTCACTAGAGTTTGTTTTGGTTGCCACAGTTACGACCGTGACACAGAAGTCTTAACCTACTTCCGGAGCAACCTTGAACTGGCGCACGCGGAAGGCAGCGCATTGACGCTTAGTGTAAACAAACTCCACGGTGTTGCTAAGCTAACAAAACAGTTGTATTTACATTGAAGTCTATGCTAAAGCCACTAGCAATGTTTTAGGAAGTGTATGTTTGCAATAAATTATTTTTAAAACATTTTTTTTCTATTTTCCTATACGTCTATATAGGAGAAAGGTTGATCACAAGGTTGCCGGTTCGAATCCCACCGTTGCCAGAAATTAAAAGTTGTTACTTAATGCTGTAAATCGCCATTTTTCGTCAGTAAAACTCACACAAAAGATGTCCACATTAATGAAATTAGTTCTGAAATGACAAATGCACATTTTATTAATTCTATATTACTGGTTGTTATTTTATTCACAGTTCTGAGTTTTTGCACTTTTAGTTTTAAATATATTTCTGCTGCAGTTATTTTCTAAAAAATAGTAAATTTATTTTCCAAAGAATCCTCAAATAATTTCTCAACATTTTCAAAGTGCCTATAAGCTTTGAATGATACAGAAAAGTAAAACATACAAAAAAAAGAGTTAATCATGACAACTTTTATTTTTCAATCAGTCATAGCCAATTATTGTAATTGTAATTCTTTGAATCATTCACATTTTTATTCTTTTAGTTATTATGTTGCATATGCAAAAGAACAGAAAACAAAAAAAATGCGATATAAATACAAATAAAATAATATTTAAGGCTCTTGTGCATTAATTGCAAGTGCAAAAGAACGGAAAGCACAGACCATTACACAAATATAAAACTTTAAAATTTCCATGGCTCTTGTTTAGACTTTGTGAGTGCAAAATAACAGAAAACACAGAACAATACACATGAATAAATATTTAAAATATTCATGACTCTTGTGCATTCTTTGCATATGCAAAAGAACAGAAAACAAAACTATACACATAAATAAAACGTAATAAAACTTTCCAAATGTCCATGGCTCTTGTACATTCTTTATACATAAATAAATAAAACTCAAGTTTCCATGTCTCTTGTGCAAAAAAATAAAAAATAAAAGGGGAAAAGAACTATATACATATATAAATCTTAAAATCAAAGATCAGTGTTTCTTTTTTTTTTTTCATTTTGTTTTTTTTATATCCTCCAACCACTGCTCCTTTGGCACAGTCTCTACAGAGGGGCAGTATATAATGCCCTTGTACTGGCTATGCCCAGTCTCTGCTGTCCTGAACTGCCCGCATTTTTTGCATGTGTTGTGCTGTACTTTGCGTGTCAGCTTTCGAACTGGGGCAGCAGGAGGGGCAGAAGAGAGGCTGGTCATGAGAGCCTGTGGAGCAGCAACTAGGAGAGGCCCTGTTAGTCCCTGTGAGGCCATTGGCGTCAGCAACACCAGTTGAGCACCTGGGGGTGGAGCAGGGAAGAGTTGCCGCTGGGTTTGAGGTGTCTCAGCTGGCGGTGACAAAACCACTGGGGCTGAAGGTATTTTCCTCTTCCTCTTTGTCTGTGCCTGGCCCACGGTGCTACTGGGCAGGTGGTATTGATGAGCTGGACCTGGTTGGGGGGGCGCAGACGGAGGGCGCACATTGGCAGGTAGTAGAGGGTCAGCCGCCACAGACAAGCGGCTTGGCAGTTGCAGCACTTGCATCAATACTGCACTGTCCTGCCTTTTCACTCTCTTGTTGTGCCACTGAACCAATGTTGTGTGACTCACATCCACCAGCTGTTGCAGGGTGGTCTGCTGCATAACAGCAGCATTGGCCAGAATGCGCTGCCTGATTTTCTTGTAGTCCTCCAAGATGAGGACCCACCTGGACACTGTGCTTGTCCCCTTCTTTTTAGGACTCTTATGGATGGCACAGAGCTTTACAAAAATGTTCTCTATCAGGCGACAACAATCTGGCCATTGGGCAAGTGGGGCTGTGGTGGTGAGTGCATGCCTCTTCACACTTTCCACCCCTGGAGTGAACTCCTGCCTCTTCTTGGGGGACCTGAACCTCCCTGTGTCCAGCCTGCTCTGGTGTCTGGCAGCAAACACCACCCTTTGCTTATCATAATCAAGCAGGTTCTGCCAAAGAGCAACTATATTGCTCACCTAAGTAGAGAGAACATATAATACATGGCATATGAGAAAACAAAACATGTGCAAGTGTTAACATATAACAGATCAAGGAGGGAAAGTAGAGAAACTTGAATGTTCCTTACCTGCTGGTTGGTGAGGACCAGAGAGGGCTGGTTCCTAAACTCCACCAGATACTCTGCTAGGCTGTCGACTCTGTCCATGCCTGGCACACCAACACTATCCAAAGCCTGGAAAAAACAACAACAACCAAAACAAAAAAAAAAAATAAAAAAAATAAGCAACATTATGAGAATGGTTAAGTGGGACAAAAAACAAATACATATGTACATATTTCAAGGTGTCTTTTTGTTGACAAGCGTCAACTTCAGACTCCTGGAAATCTCAGAAAATGTTAAAAAGCTTCAGGTCAGCTCAAATTCTATGGGATTTTCCTAACATAACAGTCTGCATTTAAAGTTACGTTATGAATTTCAACAATATTACATAAAACATAATTACATAAAAACAGTGAATAACTGAACATGGCAAGTTAAATTTTATGTGTATGTCTTACAAAACATATATCTGTATTCAGATTTTATAGGAATCATTTTGATATTTGTAATACAAATGTTAAAATGCCTTATCATTCAACTAATATTCACTGCTGTGATAAAGATTTAAAAAATATATATATTTTTTTTCCAGCAAGATATAAATACACTGATTCAGTAAAATCAGATGATTTCCTGTTCAAAAGAATGTGACTGAATATTAGGGAATTGGCTTAGTTTACTTATGATGTCATGAGCAATCCAGTCACGTATATAAATCAGTCTGAGTGCACATATAACAAGGTATTTACATACCACAGACTCATCAGGAGATGCTGATGCACCTGGTGTGGAGGAGGCAGCAGCCAGGGTGGAGGAGGCAGCAGGCTGGTTAGAGGAGGCAGCAGCCAGGGTGGAGGAGGCAGCAGGCTGGGCGGAGGAGGCAGCAGCCAGGGTGGAGGAGGCAGCAGGCTGGGCGGAGGAGGCAGCAGCCAGGGTGGAGGAGGCAGCAGGCTGGTTAGAGGAGGCAGCAGCCAGGGCGGCGGAGGCAGCAGGCTGGGCGGAGGAGAGAGACTCAGAGGAGGGCAGAAAATGGGAGGAGACAGAGAAGCTGCAGCAGGCTGGTTAGAGGAGGCAGCAGGCTGGTTAGAGGAGGCAGCAGCCAGGGTGGAGGCGGCAGCAGGCTGGGCGGAGGAGGCAGCAGCCAGGGTGGAGGAGGCAGCAGCCAGGGTGGAGGAGGCAGCAGGCTGGTTAGAAGAGGCAGCAGCCAGGGTGGAGGAGGCAGCAGGCTGGGCGGAGGAGGCAGCAGGCTGGTTAGAAGAGGCAGCAGCCAGGGTGGAGGAGGCAGCAGGCTGGGCAGAGGAGGCAGCAGCCAGGGTGGAGGAGGCAGCAGGCTGGTTAGAAGAGGCAGCAGCCAGGGCGGAGGAGGCAGCAGCCAGGGCGGAGGAGGCAGCAGCCAGGGCAGAGGAGGCAGCAGGCTGGGCGGAGGAGGCAGCAGCCAGGGTGGAGGAGGCAGCAGCCAGGGTGGAGGAGGCAGAAAATGGGGAGGAGGCAGCAGCCAGGGCGGAGGAGGCAGCAGCCAGGGTGGAGGAGGCAGCAGCCAGGGTGGAGGAGGCAGCAGGCTGGGCAGAGGAGGCAGCAGCCAGGGCGGAGGAGAGAGACTCAGAGGAGGGCAGAAAATGGGAGGAGACAGAGAAGCTTGGGTCATCGGTAAGACTTGACAGAGTAATGTCATGGTCTTCCCCGAAGCCCTCATCTTCTTCATCCTCGCCTTCATCCACATCCTCCAGCACATCCTCCTGTTCTCTGTCTCTTCTGAGTCGGGGTCCACCACCAGGGGCTGTCCGGTCTGACTCAGGAGGTAGTCAACACCAAGCAGCTCTCCTATGGAAAAAAAATAAAAGGACACATACAGGACTTGTCAAAAATTTGGACAAATTACTGTTTTTTTATGTTTTTGAAAGAAGTCTCTTATTCTCATCAATCCTGCATTTATTTGATTAAAATAAAAAATACAGTAAACAACAGTTATACTGTGAAATGCTAGTACAGCTTAAACTAACTGTTTTCTATTTTAATATACTTTAAAATGTAATTTATTTCTGTGATCAAAAGCTGAATTTTTTAGCATCATTAATCCAGTCTTCAGTGTCACATGATCCTTCAGAAATCAGTCTAATTTGCTGATTTATTACCAATTTTGGAAACAGTTGTGCTGCTTTTTATATAATATGTGATACTTTCTTCAGGATTCATTGATGAACAGAAAGTTAAATAAAGATCAGCATTAGAAATCAAACAGAAAATCTTCTGTAACAATATAAAGTACCGTTCAAAAAAAAAAAAATATAGATATAGATATAGATAGATATATATATACTGTATATATTAAGCAGCACAACTGATATTACTGTTTTTTCCTGTCTTTTTGATTAAATGAACACAGGCTTAATACACTAGACACTTCTTTCAAAAACATTAAAAACAGTCATGTGTCCAAACTTTGACGAATACTGTACACACATGACTAATTCTATTTCAAGCATACCATACAGATGGAATGAAACTTTAATCAGACTTCCATGGTTGGGTTTGGTGAAGAGAATAATAAAAGGAAAGACTCTTTTTCAAAGAGAAAGAAACAAAAAACCCACAAACCAAAAGTATTATGTAACCAGATAAGGGGATGACATACCAGTGTATTCAGCAGGTGGCCTGAAAGTTGGCACAAAAGGCCGACCAAACACCTTCAGGCTGTTGGTGTTGACGCAGTGGGCCATATCCCCGGAGTAGGTGAGAAGGGATGCTGGTTTGCTGGTCACTGATGCAGCCGCCCGATCCTGATTCCACCTATTCAAGCCTTCTAGCAGGTACAGCTGAAAATTCAGTGCATTTGCACTGGTTCCTAGAAGGAAAAAATATACCAATAAAAATGACAAGCCTTGCAATATGAATAACAGAAATTGAAATTATTATACACCAACCTGGAATGAACCTGTTCAGGTGGCAGTGAAAAGACTCCAGGGATGTGGACCCTCTGGCACACCGATACCTGGTCAGAGTGACCCCTGCCTTTGTGGTGGTGCCTACCTCAGTGTAGAGAGGCACACCCGGCACATCCTGGATGCACCTGACATGGCGTTTCTGCACACGCCAGATGTGCTCCATGCGCACCTCTTCCAGCAGTGGGACACCCATAAGGTCCCTCCCATTTGCACCCCCCAACTCCTGCAGCAGCCTCTCAATGAGGCGGATGGTGGCCTCCTCACCTCGTGTCCTCCTGCGGCAGTAAAGACTCAGCTCCTTTTTACTGATGCTGATGATGTCAGTAAGAGCTGGCACACCCTCCTGCATCAGCTGTTTCCTCTTTGCCTGCCGCAACAGGCTGAGGTCTCCAGCATCCCACTCAAAGATGCAGGCAGACAGGCATCCCATGAAGGTGGGGTAGAGGGGATGGGCATCGGTGGTGCAGCCCACGGCCATCCTCCTCATGAAGTGCCAGATGTCCAGCCGTATCTGAAGGTCTGGCCAGTTGCCGAACCTGGTCTGCAGCTTGCTTGTTGCCCTCTCACTCACACAGCAGCCACAGTCCACATAAAGCAGCACCGGTGGTGGAATGGCAGCCTGGCGGTACCGCTCCATTACACCAGTCACCATCCTGTCCAGTCCCGGCCCCTCTTGCACTGACAGCACACTGGTCACTATCTGGCCAACCTCATTTCCAATGGAGGTTAACCAGAGTGCTGTCCCCCGTCCATGGCCAGCCAGCTTCTTTGTGATCTGGAATTTACAAATGTAACAAGACATTTGTGGTGTAACGTTAGCAATAACAATAATATTAATGTCTATCTGACGATATTTATGAACATTACAGAACAGTCAAATAATTTTTTTACCTTTTTGGTGGAATCCATCTTTAAGATTTTGCCATAGATGGATGTGATGCTGGCCTTTATGTGTCCAATTCTGGAGAGGATATCCCTGCCGTACACTGACAGCAGCCAACGACTGGTGGGGATGTCAATTGGCTCTGGAGGCTCCTGGCAGTCCACCGGAGAAAGGCTGGGTCGATCGACAAAGTCAGCACACTCCCCAAGATAGTGTGCCAACCGATTTAGCCATTCCTCCCCATGGTTCTCTTTCAACTGCCGCACCAAACGAGCTGGGCTGTTGCCCAGTGTCCGGTCCCGAAGCAGCCTAATGACACGGATGTCACAGGCATACCTGAAATTGCACATTGTTGCTGTGATCAGTTACATGTTCATTAGTCTTCACAATAACCATCTTTAGACTACTTTACTCACTTGCGGGTCAGGATCAGCCGGAACATTTTCTGGTGCGGCAGGTCAAGCTGGTCCCGGACCGTCTGACTTGTGGACAGATAGTTCAGAGAACACACAGTGCACCTGAGTGTCTCTGTCACCATCAAGTAGTACCTGTCGATGTCCAGGACCTTCCGAGCTCTTTTGTGGACACCATAGCCTGTCAGGTTCTTGCCACAAGCTGGACAGAAAACATTCACCTTCCACAGGTGGTAGGGCATCCACACCATCAACCGATGGGTGAAGAACCGGTCAGGTGTAGGTGTCTGGTGGTAAATTAGAGCTGGCACAGGCGGCTCGTACCACAGCTTCAAATCTGGCCGCAGCTTGCCAGCGTGGAAAATAGTGCTGGCAATCCACCTCTGGTCCTGCACAGGGATGGTCTTGGGCCATTCCCCTGGCAGCCAGAAAGAAGCTGGGGCCCCAGCAGTGGCTGGCTGGACTCGTCCAGGCTCCTCCTGTATGGAAGACAAGTTGTTATTGCGTTAAAGGCTGCACTAATATATATCATAGCCTGTCCAATAAATAGGTGCCGCTGCACTCACAGAGGATGGAGATGGGCTGGGGGTCATCACAGAGGATGGAGGGGGAGAGGGGCTGGGAGGAGAAGGCCTAGCCGTTCCTTCAGAGGATGGAGGAGAGGGACTGGGGGTCTTCACAGAAGACAGAGAAGGGGTGGAGCTCCTCACAGAGGATAGAGGGGTGGCGGCAGTCCTCACAGAGGCCATAGACTGAGTCCTCACAGATGAAGGAGGAGAGGGGCTGGGAAGAGAAGGAGAGGATGCAGAGGGTGGAGGAGAGGGGCTGGGGGTCCTCCGATCCACTAAGTTAGGTTTTAGCAAAGTCGACTTGGACCCGCCAAAGCGTGACTTATTGAACTAAAAAGAGAAACAAAGTTAATTGTATGATTGAAGTTACATATAGCATTTTCATTTCATTATTTTTTCTAGCCTAAACATAAACATAAATCTGTCCTATCAAACAAATACACAATGATTCTAATTTGGCATTAATTGATTAAAGAGAAAATATTCACCATAGTCAAACTTAGAGGGGGCCTCAGGAATGAGGGTGGGGCAGAAGCAGCAGTTTCAGGAGCCGTATCGGAAGCAGCAGGAGGTACAGCAGAAGAGTGAGTGGCAGTGGCAGACTGCTAATACAACCACCGAAGGGCATGAAATATAGTGAAATGGCATAACAGCATTTTAATAGATATGTGATGATACATCAAATGTCATTACCTTACTGGTGTGGAATCCACAATTGCAGGCCATGGAGCCTCCAAAGAGGGTGGTCTGCCCATGGGCCTGCATGGGGCATTTCTCAATCTGAAAAGATAATAATCATTGTTTACTTTACTAACTTGTCTGAATTATTGTTAGGTGACCTGCATACTACTTACTATATAATGAATGAATGATAACTTTGCTTTACCTTCTGGTAGAGGTCATACCACTTCCGTTGCCTCGGGGCTGGTCTGTTGCCTTCTCCAGAAGGCCAAACCCCACAGCGGGCAAAAGTCCTCAACCTGGCCATCCACACATCATCTCCAATGGCCTTGTGGCTTTTTGGCTTAGTGCTCATCTACAGACAAAATGGAAAAAAAAACATGGATTTCATTCATAATTCTTATTTAAAATAAATAAATAAATGTATGTAATGTTAGGTTAGCATTAGTGATTGTTAAAAAGAGACACTCAAATACTTGACCAATTAAGGGTGTGTGATAAGACCAAAATCTAACTTCAGGATTTGAGAAATAATTTCACAACAGCTACGTATCTCAATATAGTTCTTTTTGTTATTTTATTTTTATTTAAATGAGAACAAATAAATAAATTACAAACAATATGACAAATACATTAGTAAAAAATACAGTAGTTATAATAATAATACAACAATGTAATAAGAAATACTAGAGAAATTGCATAAAATGTCAAAATAAAACACTGCATAGTCTTCACTCTCTCAGATATGAACTGTTCCTTTTTAAAGCAGTGAGTGTTTTTTATTTTTTTTATTTTATTCTCCTTTGTTTTGCATTAATGACAGACAGCGAGTAAATTAGGCTGCCGCACTGAATGCACGGACCCAATATACTGATACACATCCGGGTTTCAACCAAATTATTTATTTAAGTCTATTTATTTTATTCATTTATTCAACACGTTAACACAGTTGGGCATTTTGACGTAATGGTGCGTGTATTTGACCATTCAGGTGCAACAAACCGCCACAGAAAACGGAATTCGCGATCACAAGCCGTCTGTGCGCGCGCGCGCGCCTCCGCTATGTACTTATTCCCTGCATACTGCGCTTAATAACTTTATTTGACATCAAGCATATTCCGCTCTTTATTTGTATTCATTAATACATGTTCACTCTTACATTATGTGTCAATGACTGTAAGTGGTAAAAATACATACAGCGAAATAAACGATTGAGCAAAATCCCTAACGGTAGACACGTTATATCATCGTTAAGATATAAGCCGTCATATCGCCCACCACAACGACCAATTAAGTATACGGTAAACTGAAATAAAGAAAAAATATTACTTACGTTGCTCGATGAGAAGAAATATTATTGGTCAAATTGCTCGATGATAATTTTACATTGCGCGCTCGTCAGAATAGACTCCGTCACTAGTGTCGTCATCCAATCTCACAGAGCAGCGATTGGCTCTCAAATCTCACAATGGAGAGCGAGCTCAGCGATTGGCTCTCGTATCTCACAATGGAGAGCGAGCTCAGCGATTGGCTCTCGTATCTCATAATGGAGAGCGAGGTCAGCGATTGGGCCTGAAATCTCACAATGGAGAGCGAGCTCAGCGATTGGCTCTCGTCCAATCTCACAATGACAGCCGCTCCTGACCCAGGTAGCGCCACAGAGACTGACGGTGGCACCTCCACTGGGTTGCGGTGACAAAAAAAAAAATCTACGCTGAGCGCACCACGAAGCTCAGACGCAACATGTGTCCCGCGCCAGCAAACTGAAGTCAAGAGACTGAGACCCGTTGGGAAGGGCGAGGGAGAGCCAAAAGATACGCCCAACGTGGGGCTCGAACCCACGACCCTGAGATTAAGAGTCTCATGCTCTACCGACTGAGCTAGCCGGGCCGCTGCGACGGACTGCCTCGGGCTGGTCGCGGTTCTCATAAGTGCCCAAATTTCACGAGCCAAGCGGAGGCTGTTTTTTCACACAGGCTTGAGAAAACCTCTTGCGGGTAAAGCTAGGGTTAAGCCTAACAGTAGGCTTAGAGCAGGGGGGTCCAAACTCAGTCCTGGAGGGTCCTTGTCCTGCCGAGCTTAGCTCCAAGCCCAATGAAACACACCTGAAGCAGCTAATCAAGGTCTCTCCAAGCAGACTCGAAACTTCCGGGCAGGTCTGTTGGAGCTGGCTGGAGCAAAACTCGGCCGGACAGTGGCCCTCCAGACAGGGTTTGGACACCCTTGGCTTAGAGTGTCCTTTGTTTGTTTTAGCCATGCCTGTTGCTGGGGATCACAGTTTGAACAAGCAGAGCAGGCCGATAACATGCACAATCAAAACCAGGAGTTAAAATTCCGTTTCAGGAGAGAGAGCGGTCACTGAATGCAAACGCTCCTAATGTCCAAAGGCAAAAAGTGTGCCATACAGCAAAAATTGGAGGACCCAACCTCCAACCGGAAACTGAAAATACAAAGATGCTACTAGGAGTGTGACAAATCGATTGACCTCTTGTCCAAACTCCTGAGAGGCTACAAGTTCAGGCAACTTCCCAAAAAAAATCCAGGCATGGAGTTCTGTCCCGCTGTGTGCATACATACAACTATTTTCGTGGCATTTTGTGGTACTCCTAGAGGGAGTTTTGAGCAGGACCTCCCTGGAACACAGGCCTCCACCTCCCGGAACAAAACATGAACACTCCGTGTACACGCCACAGCAAAATTGAGCTGAGAGAAACCTTCGCTTACCACCCTTTGTCTTCTCTTAACACAAGGCAACTGACAAAGCTGTAAACGCTCAAAAGGGGCTACGAATGCTGCTCCACGCATGCGTTAGCGGACACGTGTCTCGTCAGCCAAATTCTGTGTTTGCCGACACACGGCGGAACGGCAGCGAAAAGCTTCCTTCGCCCCTGGGTGGGCTCGAACCACCAACCTTTCGGTTAACAGCCGAACGCGCTAGCCGATTGCGCCACAGAGACTGACGGTGGCACCTCCACTGGGTTGCGGTGACAAAAAAAAAAATCACCGCTGAGCGCACCACGAAGCTCAGACGCAACATGTGTCCCGCGTCAGCAAACTGAAGTCAAGAGACTGAGACCCGTTGGGAAGGGCGAGGGAGAGCCAAAAGATACGCCCAACGTGGGGCTCGAACCCACGACCCTGAGATTAAGAGTCTCATGCTCTACCGACTGAGCTAGCCGGGCAGCTGCGACGGACTGCCCCGGGCTGGTCGCGGTTCTCATAAGTGCCCAAATTTCGCGAGCCAAACGGAGGCTGTTTTTTCACACAGGCTTGAGAAAACCTCTTGCGGGTAAAGCTAGGGTTAAGCCTAACAGTAGGCTTAGAGCAGGGGGGTCCAAACTCAGTCCTGGAGGGTCCTTGTCCTGCCGAGCTTAGCCCCAAGCCCAATGAAACACACCTGAAGCAGCTAATCAAGGTCTCTCCAAGCAGACTCGAAACTTCCGGGCAGGTCTGTTGGAGCTGGCTGGAGCAAAACTCGGCCGGACAGTGGCCCTCCAGACAGGGTTTGGACACCCTTGGCTTAGAGTGTCCTTTGTTTGTTTTAGCCATGCCTGTTCTTTGAACTGTGCAATCATTCCTCTGATTGTATTGATGATACCAAACTTTGAGGTAGAAGGCTTCCGTAGAATCTAAATAGATCCACCTTTTGTATTAAACACATTCGTATGGTAAGTGGGAGAAAAGAGAGTCCTTTGGACAACACACTCACATTGTCAGGGGTAAGAGATGTTTTAGATAGGTTAATTACTGTCTGCTCTTGTTCGTCCCTGAGAATCCATGGTTGTTGTCTCAGTTGTTGTCTTTGTCCTTGACCGCTTTTCTGCCTCTCCTTGTTTTCTTCTTGTTATGTTGGGTTTTATATGTTTGGGTCTTTCGTCCAAAAAAAAATCAGACCGTGGTAGAAGCAGCTGGTGAAGACCTATTAGAAATCGAAGTAGATTCTTCATCACTTGTAGTAAAAATTGAAAGACACAGATCTCTGTCTTTGTCTATCTCTGCGATTAGGTCTAATCCACTTGTACACGTTGTCATTTTTTACAGTCGTTTTCATCTCTCTTAAATTTCTTAATCTTTTGTTGTCTGATCCAGTCTGTAAGCTTCTCAAGGTCCTGTTTCAATTTATTTTCAAATGGCAATTTAGTGTCATCATTACTCATGCCAGAGATTTGTACTTTTATCTCATTGATGTCTTCTTGTACCACTTCTTTTTTTTCTTTCTTAGTATGTTCAATAATTAGCAAGATCAGATCTAATGAGCATTTATTCAAAATGGCTTCCCATTTTAATCTGAAATCAGTATCTTCTGTGCCAAAAGAATTCAAATTTTTATTCTAAGGCCTCTAGGAATGCGGCCCTCACGCCAGTAGTCAGACAAATTGACAATACTCCATGGCAAAACATTTTCAAAATGTGCACAATAGTAATCCAGAAGGCCTAATGGTTGAGGGTTTAGAAATTATCAAAAAAGAGTATTCGGGGTGGTGACCGATTAAAATTACTTCTACAGAGAGAAACATTTTATATATATGAGTTACAGGCCACAGTATACCCTGGTTTGAATGAAGAAATAGATTTCAGTCCCCTTTTAGTGATATGCCTTTGTTGCTATGTAACCTCCTAGTGGACCTTCTCTGTATGTGCATGTAATTTGTCATTCAGGTGTTTCTAATTAGCATCTATATAAGAGTAAATTGTTTGATTGTAATACATACCCTGAAGAAGGTTGTTTGTGCCTTCACGCGTGGGTTGTTTTTCCCCTATGTCTTTTAAATTTTCTATCATGAAATAGCCAGTTCATTAAAGGCTTTTTATAAATTTCTAAAGAAGAGTGCCTTGGATTTCCTTCTACTACATTCTACTGAATTCCCGACCCCAAAGAGCACCTTCAAATGACTCTTTTTTGAACTCCTTGATCACCCTGGACACTTTTTTTCTTTCCAAATACAGAGTTATATTTAAAAATATCCTGGCTCTTCAAGCTTTATAATGGGAGTGAATGGTACCTGAGATTTTGAAGCCCAAAAATGTGCATCCATCCATCATAAAAGTAGTAATCCATATGGCTCTAGGGGTTAATAAAGGCCTTCAGAAGCGAAGCTATGTGTTTTTGTAAGAAAAATATCCATAATTATAACTTTATAAACCATAATCACTGTTTTCCGGTAACGGCTGTACGCATAAGTCTAGTTCCGGTGGAAGAGTGGCCTCTGACCCGACGTGATATAATGTAGGAGTAACATTAGCTTACTGAAAATAGTTTCAGATAAAGTAAAAAGTAATACTGAATAAATGAAAACAACTAAGTATGGCTAAGGTACTAAGCCAGATTGTATAGTACTCACACTAACAAATGTATTGTTAAAGCATTTTTAAGGAAATGTACTAATCATTACTCACCACAGACGGATGCAAGAGTGTGCCTAAGAAAGTCACCTTCTTGCTCTAATGCTTCTATCCGTTTCAAAAGGTTGTCCACTGATGATTCATCAACAGCTGCATGGACTCCTTAACATAGACACGTGCAAATATGCAAAATTAATAATGAACTTGCAAGCAACTAATCACCATCAAGCATCGTTTGTTTTATCACTCTTAGTTTATTTTCCATCAAAGACTAGGTTTGATATTACAATCACATCAGGATTGTGTAGTAGTCACATAGATCATTAATCATCTCACCTTTTTCACTTTCACAGCTAGCAGCAGGTGCAGTGTCTGGGTACGAGGCATCTGTAAAACAAAATTAATGTAGCTCTGATAACCATATAAAAAAGTAAATATTATAGTAAAATTGTTAAACAAACTGAATTAAATATATTATGAAGGTTACACCTCATAATTAATATAGGTTACATCAAGATAACATTACATTACATTAAGCTAACATCTGCATGCAACTGCATGTTAGCGTGTACAAAATATATTTCAGAAGATTAATTTCTAACCTCGGTTACGTTCACGATCCACAGACTGCTCAGGGACCTCATTCTCCTCATCTGTGAAAATAATAGTGAATGTAGCTAAATGTGTAGCAAAGCAAGTAAATTGATAACGGAGAGTGAATTAAATGTTTAACAAGCTATTATCAAGTCAATACTAACCACAGGATGATCCATATCTTTCGTTTTTATCTAAAACCGGTAGAGCACGGGGGCTTTTTGGTCTTCTTCCTTCGCAACATTGGAATGTGGAGAATCAAAATCCCGTCTCTGGAATCAATCATCATAGAGGTTAAAGATAGGCTTTTCTAAATGCAAATCTTCTGCTTGTGTCTGTCATTGTACGGTTGATCTACAATGCAATAGTAGCTTGGTAGGGGTGTTGACTATGACCAAAATCTTATATCACAATATATGAGTTTTTTATCACAATAACGATAGTTATTTAATTATTTTTTTTTTAATAAGGATTTTATCATATTAAAAAAATCTTTGATACCAAAGTGATTTAGTCAAGATTAATGAAAGATTTTCTCTTACTGCTGTTTGATCTAGCATGAAAGACAGAGAGGAGCAAATCCTAGGTAACCTCCCTTAAGACCGAAGTCCGGATCCAAATATACTGCTTAACACATGTATTTTTTTTCTCAGCTGTTGTTCACTTTCACTAAGACCTAAAAATATTGTGTTTAGGAGGATACTTTCAAAGACAGGCATTTTGACGCATATAAAATTCCTGTGTATCTTATTATTTAAGACTACAGTATACGTTTCATGCACATTATTTTCTATTATATATTTAATAATACAGTTATACATCTTTTTTATATATTTTAGGGGTATATTTTTATTGTTTACTTTTTATTTCATTCTTTCATAGCTATATTTATGTATATTTTCATCTGTGTTGTATTCTTTAATAATTGCACTGTCCATGGAGCGGACCTGACTCACATTTCACTGCTGGTTATATATGCTACTATATAATCGATGTATGTGACAAATAAAATCTGAATTTATGGCCCAATAGAAAGGCAAAACTATGGTCACGAGCTCAATACTGAGCAGTGGATGCGCGGCCTGAGCGCTCCTATCACACAGAAATTGAGACAGCGCGCACATATATCAGTTGTTTTCAAACTGCAATGCTTAAAAACTGTTAAAACAATGTTCACTAATGGAGACTAATGGAGGCAATAGTCCTAAATCTCTAAGGTTACCGGTTCACAATTTTTTTTACCTGTTTAATCTTATCGCACCACTCTAAACGTCCTCGCGCCTGTATCCAAATCATAATTTTTTATTTGCGTCTTTACATAAACCATGTTTTTTGTTCAGTGGCCTCCAGCTCAGCCGTAGTCAAACGCTAAGGTGACGCGCGGCCATCTGCTAGAAGTCGCAGGCCGTCAACACACCAGGGTCTTTCAGGCGATTCCCGCTTCCTGCGTGGCCTACACGCAGGTGAAGCAAGTGTGAAGCTGCTTCCATATGCAAACAACAGACCCTAACATCTCAGGACCTTCGCCCTATGCTGGCAATTAAGCCCTTTTATTTTGTTTCTTTATCCTTAAGTCGCCAGCCAGCATCACGATAGCAGACCCTAGCATGAGGCATACGCCTCCGATCCGCTGTGCACGACCAATCCACACCCCTTCATCTCCGACGACCCCCCTTCCCCTACGCATCGGCCGGCGTCCCCGACAGTCTAACCACCAGTGTGAGTCCACCCGCCATTCAATGTCGTGCAGCCCCGCTTGCCTCCGCCCATTCACCCGCGCTGTCCTCCCATACCGCTTCCGCCCCTGGAGCCTTCCCAAAGCCAGCGCAAACCGCTGACAGGCGTTTTTTGAGTTAGTCTGTCTTTAGCTCTGGGATGAAAAGATGTCAGTTAATGATTATTGTTCAGCTGTCGTTGTGACAAATTACCACTGATCCCAAGCGTGCGAGGCACGGCTCTGCGCGCAGCCATTTCTGTCCCTCCTCTCCACCTACATGCTGGCCCCTCATTCGCTCAATTCCCTAAGAACAGCAGTAGCTGGCTCCTAGCAGGAATTTGGTTACCATTTTCGTTCCCCTGCCACTGCCGTCGGGTGCAGGGTACAGCGCTTACCGAAGTCCCACACTGTGTCCCGCTCGCAGCGGAAGCCCTTTGCTCTTCTCCATTTTTCAACGCGCTGGCAGCAGGGGTCAATCTCCCGCAGGAAGCGCTTCCCATAGTTCCCCACTGTCGCAGCAGTGTCACCTCCCACAGGAGCCTTGCCCTAAAATTCCCTCATTCACCCCCCCCCCCCCTGCTGCCGCAGTTCCCTGCGGTCAGCGGAGCCTGAATCTTTACACTGCTCCAGAAGCGCAGTGTTGCGGTGTAGATTGCCACATGCCAGCTGCGATGCCGCAAAGCCAAGTTCTCTTTTCAGATGCCGCAGCAGTTCCCACCTCAGTTACGAGACTTTGTCTGTAATTTATCTGGCTGCCGCAGTGCTGTCTCTTATGCAGAATCAATTGTTCCTCTTTTCAGATGCCTGCACGAGGTCCCGCTTCTGCAAAAGCCGTTTCTGGTATATTCCCCTACTACCAACAGCGGATTGCTTGCCTCCTGCAGGAGCCTGTTGCTGTCATTTTCTCTGCTCCGCGCAGGAGCCTTTTTTTCTGTTTTCCCCCACTGCACGTAGCAGTGCTCATTTCCATATTTGCCCACCAGCCCGAAGCTCTCTTTCAAGTGGACCCTCTCCACAGAATTCAATAGTTCTCTGTCCTCAACAACTGCCAGGCACACATTATATATCCACAAGGCGTCCAGCACCCATCTAACATTTTAACCCAGCTTTTTTGGGGAGGCGTATAATGTTCGTATCTGGCCTGCTGTCCTGTGCTTCTTGCCTTTTTGGGGAGCAACTCTGGTCTGGGCCGGACTCCGAGATTCAGACCCTCCAATCCCCGACCACTGGGGGGTTTGCCCCGGACGCGGAGCTCATCTACCCCGACAGCACGCCCAATTCTGCATTAACCTTTATTTAAATATAGGTAAATGTTAACTCGTTAAGTGATGTTTCATAAACAAATTGCGGGAGGAGCCTGCCTGATACTAATCCATGCCCATTGTCATCATTAGTGTTTACACCGTACCAAGTCAAAAGATCAGGCTTGATTTATCAGGGCAGATTGAACTGTTAAGGTGGAGCAGGATAGCCAAAAGTTCCAGAACTTTGTCGCGAATGACAATGCACTTATAGGGTGAGGTACGTCTTCGTAATGACTACAAAACCATGCAAATACACATTCAGCCATTCATTACAGCTATTTGTCATTATGTTATTTAGATATGGCATAGCTGCAAAAAAACCTACAGAGACCTGAAATAATAAACGGGTCTTACAGTTGGTGGAACTCAGACGCAAGTTGTTGCTATTGATGATTCAAAGGTTTGCACAGAAAAGAAGGTAAACTGGGCCAGAACAAATTTACAAGGAAAAAAGAAAAATCTACTCTAAATCGAATCTAAATATCCATATACACATACTTGAACCCCCCAAAAAGTAAAATTTGTGTCAAATGATCGTCCAGGAATTTTCCAAAAGGTCTATCCAAATTCCTTTTACCATATTCAAGTAACCCATTTCTGGCTTTCTTTGGACACAGGAGTGGCAGTCGTCCGTGTTGAATCCGACATGAAGTCAATGCTTGCATGTTCTGCTTATGGTCGCGCGCTGAAAATGTTTTCCCCTGCTTTCCAATCTGTTCGTCGTCGCAGGGTTTTCTTGTAGGTAAATTGCAGGGTTTTCCTCAGACTGCTCTGATCAAACATCCTTATTCCACCTGATGAAAATTGTGTAGAGCAGCTGCTGTTTTGGTCTTGGGCCATATGTGATCTAGTATATCTTCAGTAGAGGTGCCCGGTCTACCAGAACAGCGTCGATATTATGCATTTGTGCACAACCTGCAAGAGTGTCAGAATAGCAATGATCCCATAGTAGAAGAGTCATGGTGATGTTTTAGAGAAAAAAATCTTACAGTTGTACGATTGCGATTACAAGAAGTCTTGGTACTCAAGAGGATAGATGGGTGGCTGATGCTAGGGTTTGTCAGTGTGTGAGTGGTGTGTGTGGTGTGTGTAGGTTGGCGATGTGTGTAGGGTTCACATAAAAGGCCCAATTTGCAGGTTCTGTCGTTCTTGATCATGAGAACTGGGAGCATGTACAGGCTAATTATTGGTTTGGTCACCTACGACTGGAATTAGAGGATGGCTTGGCTCTGTTTTGGCCATCGCGCGAGATTGAGCAGGATCAGTTTCAGGATGCACGAACGGCCAGAGTGACAAGTGCGTCTCACACACTCGAACCCATTGGGGACGGTCGCGTGCAGCTCACTTCCCTGTACAGCATCAAAATAATGCCTAATTTACAATAGCTTTCTGTAGCGATTTCACTTTGTGAACTGCAGGGAGGATAATTTGTGCGGATCTCGATTGGCAGGCGGGATGATGCTTATTGTCTCAGGACTTCTCGTTGAAGTTTCCTTAATGACGATTTGGAATGTGCCGTCATTGAAGACCGTATGCTAGTTCTTCGTTTTGAGTAAACATTTTATTTATTATTATGCCATTTAATTCACTGTTTACAAACTTGAAATAGTACCACTGCTGCTAGCAGTATAATTAGTGTAAAATGAAGTGTGTTTCCTGCAATACATTAGGTAAAGTCATAGACGTTTTTATGAGGAGGTCGAGAATGATGCCCCAGCAAGTATACAGCTATGTTACAATGATGCAGCAATTCTGTTGTTAGCGTCATCGCAACATTTATGCAGTTTTCTGTTACTGATTAAGTTTATTGCTTATTAGATTCCATAATAAGCAAGAGTCATACACAGCAACGGGGTAAAATCAATAACGTGCAATCGTAGACTTTGCATTCGTCATCACCGAAGATTCATCGTGCATTCAGGGGACCTGAGACGGCAGCTTAACGACCAGCTTCACATTCTGAACATCTTAAAGAACTGTGGAGACCAACACAGACTGTTGCACTCATTGTTTTCGCTACATATTTGTGAGAACCAGCCTCCATCTGGTATCTTTGAAATCCAAATCTGTTAAACTAATTCAGTTTGTTTGGTTATTATTTTGCGTAGGCCTACGCTCTTTATATGTATATTATTTGCTATTTTGTGATCTACTTTGATGGTAAATATGTACATGGTGTATTTGATCATCGATAGTCAACATCTTAAAGGAGTAAAAACAAAATAGTACAATTTAGTACAACTGTTCCCTCTTCTTTTTGTCTCGTGGCCATTGGACATCAGATCCAACAAAGGCGCAATGTAAAAGGACCGGTCTTTACTATCACTTTTTATCAATGAAACCACATCCTTGCTGAATAGTATTAATTTATTTAAAAAAAAAAAGGAGAAAAAAAATTACGGACCCCAAAGACCAGCGAACATTTTTAATAATTTAATTTTGTGCATTTAGCAGACGCTTTTATCCAAAGCAACTTACAGTGCATTCAAGCTATACATTTTTTTTTTACCAGTTCCCTGGGAACTGAACTTATGATCTTTTGCGCTGCTAACACAATGCTTTACCACTGAGCCACAATATTACTGTTTTTTCTGTATTTTTTATATACTTACGAAAATACCTCAAAATATGTGAGATGTTCTCTGATAATTCACTGATGTGGGATTAATATATATATACACACACACACACAAACACAAAAACAAAAAAAAATATACACAAACACACACACACACACACACACACACACACACAAGGTGAAATAAAAGTGCAGGATTTAAACATCACAGTCTATTATTTAAAAAATTAGATATTTGGTGACATTTTGGGTATCTCTTATGTACCTAAAATTTGATTATTTTCTTCTAGTATAACCGTGGTCGTTTACGAACTACATGGAGAAGAAACAACTGGGTTTTTGGAATACTGGAAATGAAGGGCCATAGACGTTTTGCCCATTTTGAAGAAGATTGTCAAAAACCGCTCAAGACAAACTCTACTACCCATTATCAGAAGGCACGTGAGAAGAGGATCCACCGTTTTTTCAGTGACTGTTGGAGAGCATATCAGGCTCTTCCTAGACATGAATACAGGCATTTTTACTGTCAACCATTCAAAAAACTTTGTTGATCCAGTCACTGGTTGCCATACACAGCACATCGAGCGTGCGTGGCAAAGCATCAAGTCACAGGTTAACAAGCACAGAGGCAACAAAAGCCCTCCACTCTTGAAAGAGCATTTGAAATGTATTCAGTGGTATCACTGGTTAGGCAAACGAAACAGACAAGGAGTAATTGCTCAACTCTTTCATGACATAAGAAAAGATTTCAAAATCCATTAATCTGTAGCCATGCAGAACATATCAATTTATAAATATTCTGTCTCTTAAGTACTTTCATGTAGAACAGAATTTAAAATTTTTATTTGTTCTAATATCAAATAGGGTAATTATATGTACAAACAAAAAAATCGATAAAATAAACAAATGTGCTCACATAAAAAAAAACATAAACAGGGCTCCAAACAAAAAAATCGAGTAAGGAGCCATTGGCTCCTATAAGAAAAAAACTTAGGAGCCAATGATTTTTTTAGGTGCCACAGAATAAACGTGTTTTATTTATTTTACGATTATTATTATTTATTTATTCACATTTCAACATTTCAAATCATACTGTCATGTGTTTAGGTCTCATCTTTCTTGACTTTATCAGCATTTTAATCCATCTTATAGATGACCTGGGAATTAAGGTTCACTTAAAGTGGGAACTAAATGTCTTTTCCAGCTTGAAATCTACAGTCACAAAGAATTGTTCATTACACAGAGTCTGTACCAGTATCATGGAGCATAAGCATCACTTGGCCACTGAGTGTAGCTTGGGCTCCTCCTACATGAGACATTTCAGGAAGTTGTACTGTAGGATCTCTTATAAAATAGCCTACCTTCTGATGTTAATTCATGTTCATTATGTTACTATATTAGTAAAGAGAACAGATTAAATGGGTTCACTTGCCCTTGAACTGAGGCGCTAAAGCGACCGCGTCTGCTGCATTAAAGAGCGCCAAAACTGTATCGTTTTGAATTTCGTTATGAATTCTGAATAATTTTAAAGCACAGAGCTTTTTTCGATTAAATTGTTAACAGTTGCACTTCAAATAATGAAGTTCACGCATTTAAAGAACACAGACCAAGATCTTGTTTAGAAGAAGCCATATTAGTAAATTATTATAAACGAGAATTGTTAACGATATCGCCAATATCCACACAAGCTGACAGCTTTACCTGTTCTAGTTTGTTCAAATACGCTGTATTTTTCTGCACTTTCCCTTCTTACGTCTCTCTCGCTGCACAGCGGAGCTGCGTTTATCAGACTGTGTGCGTCAGCACTGATGTGCGCCAGAGATGAGGACTGTTTTAAACTCTTTTTCCACTAAAACTTTGATGCGCATTGTCTCAGTTTATCTAGATTTGATCGCAAAACAATTAGGAAAAAAGGCATTACATTCAAATTTTTAAGTTATAACATGTAAATATATATACCCAGATAGCAATAACACTCGGGCTGATTCTGGCTGAAATGCGTCTCTGTCGGTTCAGTCTCGGCATCGGTGAGAAGATAATGGGCCAGAGCCGCACCGACTCTACAAAACACTTCTGGCTGACAGACGGCTTTTTCTCTATGGGCCGATCTCGGCTGAAAGCTGTTGTACACGCGGCAGGTCCACACTCGGTGTAGTTGTGTGTATTAACCTTCGGCCTGACTTTGCTGCTAGAATGAAGCAAATCATCCGCCTGAGAAAACTTTTTTAGTGGTTAAATCCTGAGGTGCTCTCGGCGGGTAGTCGCCACCGGCGACCTCAGCAAAAATGTCACTCGCAAATTAATATTTATGGTCGCAAATGCGAGTGTTTTAGTCGCAGTTTGGAGCCCTGAGAAAGTATACTTTACTTTCATAGATACAGACTTCATGTATTTTAAATGTAACTTCTAGGTATTAAAACATGTTTTCTTGTGTATTTTCAGTGCAAGTACACATTAGTTCCTGGGTATCAAAGCATGTTCCGGACCCTTTCTGGTAACACTTTACAATAAGGTTTCATTCATTAACATTAGTTAACTGCATGTTCGTTAACATGAACTAACAATTAACAATATTCCACAGCATTTATTAAGCTTAGTTAATGTTAATCTCAGCATTTAGTAATACATTTTTAAGATCAAATGTTGCGTCTGACAACCTTGGTTAATGTTCTGTGAATTATTATGAACAAGAACATTTTAACTAACATCAACTGAGAATAATACATGCTGTACAAATAAGGGTGTAACAGTATGTCTATTCGTACCGAACGGGTCATGGGCAAATTCCAAATGGAAGTGATCATCTCTATATCCTACTCCCTTGGAAGGGGCAGAGCCCTTGAAGTGGGGACTTTGAAGTGAGCAGAGAAAGAGCGTGCTATTATGAAGTTGTTTGGAATGCACTTGGCAAAACACCTGGACTATTAAATGGTTTGAATAATAAGTATCCACACACAAGTAGGCATGAACAATAATGCTTTACATGTGTAAAAAACATAACTGCCCCAAAAAAAATTAACAGAAACTGTAGCGTAGTTACAATTGTAGTTACAATATTGCAATTACGATGTGTACTTATACAAAAGTGTACTTAGAAATGTAAGTACACTACAGTAACTACAGATAAATCAAGCAGGTACTTAAAATGTAAGTACAATGTAAATACAGGTAGTTACAGCATAAGTACATTGTATCAAATGTTTAAATTTGCCATGTAAGTACATAGTTGTAAAACGCCACTTAATATAGAGGTGGGACCGGTAATTGGGCTATATTTTAGCCTCCTCTGACCTGTGGCCTTCCACAAGGCTATATTTTAGCTCCCTCTCTATTCTCTCTGTACATGCTACCTCTGGGCTCTATTCTACGAAAACATGGTGTGTCTTTTCATTTCTATGCAGATGATATCTATCTACCAATCAAGAAAAACAACTCCACAGCGATCACTTCTCTTCTCCAATGTTTAGAGGAGGTTAAATTATGGCTAGCCCAAGATTTCCTCTTCCTAAATGAGGACAAATTCGAGGTGATTGTTTTCGGTCCAAATGAGAACTCTCAGTGTAAAAGCCCTGAGCTAGAAAGTTTATCTGTTTTTAGATCCTCACGGGTGCAGAACCTAGGTATTATTGTTGACCAGCATTTAAAATTGATAGAAACTGGACCCAATAACAGAAAATATATGTCTATCAGCTTTGTTTACTGTCTAAAATTAAAAACTTTCTCACTCCTAAAACTCTAGAAATGGCTGTTCATGCGTTTGTTACGTATCGTCTAGATTACGGTAAATCTTTATATTGTGGTATATCTAAATCTCAAATTGCGCGACTTCAGCTTGTCAAAAACGCTGCAGCCGGACTTCTTTTAAAGTGCCGTAAACATGAACACATCACTCCAATTCTTAGATCCCTACACTGGTTGCCGATCTGTCAGAGAATAGACTTTAAAAATCTCCTCTTTGTATATAAATCCCTACATAACAAAGCTCCTGTCTATCTGGTGGTTGGTGGGTGTCGCTGTTGGACAGTGTTAGTCCTGCTTCCTGCTTGCCGTGCTGCTGTTTTGTGATCGTTAGCTCCATGTAGCTTTGTTTTTCTGTGTAGAATCTTTATATTACTATCACTCTTTGTTGTTTTAAATTGATAAAATATAACTTAATTCCCACCATATTTCTGATATTATCTATCAATCTAATCTGATTAATTTGATCGTTCACTTTTATTTTAAATCCCGCGAGTGCAGTGCACCTGCATCGCGTTAGCACTCATTAGCTTGTCATTAGCGTTTCCATTTGTGCCTATCGCTGTGTTTTCTTTCCTCCTCTCCTCTCTCTGGTTTTCACAAGTTCATCAAACAACTGTGGTAAGAATCTTTCATCAAGCACGGTGAGTAATAGCTTCTCCTGCTATTGTTATTTTGCACTGCTTGCCACATGTATAGTTTTTCTATTTATCTCTGTCGGTGATGAGGGATTCACATGTGATAAATGCAGGAAATAGTTAGGATGACAGAGAAGATTTCAGAATTAGAGACACGCATCCAAACTTTAATTGAGGACAATAAGAATGTGAGGGCTCTAGATACGGCTTTGGATGCGTCTAGCTCAGGGAGTCCTGTACATTGTTCGGTTTCCGGTAACAGGGCCTTTGCAGCAGGGCAACTGGGTGACTGTGAGGCGACATAGTCGTGGGGTCTTAACACCACTCTTCTGTTCTGATCAAAACATTAAACAGGTTCTCCCCCACTCAGTGATGCACCCACTGAGAAACCTGATGAAAGTGCTCTAGTTATTGGCGATTTTATTGTACAGAACGTGAAAATAGAGACACCAGCCACCATAGTCCAATGTTTACCGGAGCGCCTGACATCTTGGCAAATTTAAAAGTGCTGGCTAATGCTAAACATAAATACAGTAAGATTGTTATTCACACAGGCGCTAATGATGTTCGACTTCGCCAGTCGGAGATCACTAAAAATAACATTAAAGAGGTGTGTGAACTTGCAAGCATGATGTCAGACACTGTAATATGCTCTGGTCCCCTCCCTGCTTACCGTGGTGATGAGATACACAGCAGATTGTCATCACTCAGTGGCTGGATGTCCGCAGAATAACATAGGTTTCATAGACAATTGGACAAGCTTTTGGGGCAGACCTGACCTGTTGAAAAGAGATGGTCTTCATCCCTCCTGGGGTGGTGCCGCTCTTCTCTCTAGAAATACACCACATAGTCTTGATAAATTGTACTTGACTAACTGGGGCCCAGGTCAGGAAGCAGACAGACTGGCTAAAACGACCGTCTGCTAGCCACCTCACGTCACAGAAGTCAGTTAATTCTCAGCACATAGAGACTCTTTCACCTAGATATCACACTATAGAGACTGTGTCTGTTCCCTGAACTAGAAAATACAAAAAACATCCAAACCAATTTAAGAGTAACAATTAAATTGAGGTTCAACAAATAAAAAACAGATGCAATACAGATAAACAAATGATAAAGCTTAGCTTATTGAATATCAGGTCCCTTTCTACAAAAGCACTTTTTGTAAATAATATGATCACTGATCATAATTTAGATGCCCTCTGTTTGACAGAAACCTGGCTAAAACCCTGATGATTACATTATTTTAAATGAGTCTACACCCCAAGATTACTGTTATAAACATGAGCCACGTCCAAAAGGTAAAGGGGGAGGTGTGTGCTTCAATTTATAACAATGTTTTCAGGATTTCTCAGAGGGCAGGCTTCAAGTATAACTCGTTTGAAGTATTGGTGCTTAATATAACATTATCCAGAGAAACAAATGTTAATGATAAATCCCCTGTGATGTTTGTACTGGCTACTGTATACAGGCCACCAGGGCACCATCCAAGTTTTATAAAGACTTTGCTGATTTTACATCCGAGTTAGTGCTGGCTGCAGATAAAGTTTTAATTGTTGGTGATTTTAATATCCATGTTGATAATGAAAAAGATGCATTAGGATCAGCATTTATAGACATTCTGAACTCTATTGGTGTTAGACAACACGTTTCAGGACCTACTCATTGTCGAAATCATACTCTAGATTTAATACTGTCACATGGAATTGATGTTGATAGTGTTGAAATTATTCAGCCAAGTGATGATATCTCAGATCATTATTTAGTTCTTTGTAAACTTCATATAACTAAAACTGTAAATTCCACTTCTTGTTACAAGTATGGTAGAACCATCACGTCTACCACAAAAGACAGCTTTGTAAGTAATCTTCCTGATGTATCCCAATTCCTTAGCATATCCAAAACCTCAGAACAACTTGATGATGTAACAGAAACTACGGACTCTCTCTTTTCTAGCATTTTAAATACAGTTGCTCCTTTACGCTTAAGGAAGGTTAAGGAAAACAGTCTGACACCGTGGTGTTATGAGCACACTCGCACCCTAAAGAGAGCAGCCCGGAAAATGGAGCGCAGCTGGAGGAAAACAAACTAGAAGTATTTCGTATTGCTTGGAGGGAAAGTAACCTATCTTACAGAAAAGCATTAAAAACTGCTAAATCTGATTACTTTTCGTCTCTTTTAGAAGAAAACAAATATAACCCCAGGTATTTATTCAATACAGTGGCTAAATTAACGAAAAATAAAGCATCAACAAGTGTTGACATTTCTCAACATCACAGCAGTAATGACTTTAATAGTATTGACTTTAGAAGTAAAGTAGTTCATAGAGATAAAATTGTAACCATGCAGCCATCAGCTACAGTATCACATCAGACAGTGCACTATAGATCCCCTGAGGAACAGTGCCACTCATTCTCTACTATAGGAGATGAAGAATTGTATAAACTTGTTAAATCACCAAAACCAACAACATGTATGTTAGACCCTATTCCGTCTAAGCTCCTAAAAGAGGTGCTTCCAGAAGTCATAGATCCTCTTCTGACTATTATTAATTCCTCATTGTTATATTAGGGTATGTCCCAAAACCTTCAAAACTGGCTGTTATTAAGCCTCTCATCAAAAAACCCACAACTTGACCCCAAGACCTAGTTATTTATAGACCGTTCTCGAATCTCCCTTTTCTTTCAAAGATACTAGAAAGGTAGTATCCTCACAATTATATTCCTTCTTAGAGAAAAATTGCATCTGTGAGGATTTCCAGTCAGGATTTAGAGACTGTATCATAGTACTGAGACTGCTCTCCTTAGAGTTACAAAATGACCTGCTCTTATCATCTGATCGTGGTTGTATCTCTCTATTAAGTGCTATTGGATCTTAGTGCTGCGTTCGACACTATTGACCACACTATTCTTTTGCATAGACTAGAACACTTTGTTGGCATTAATGGAAGTGCATTAGCATGGTTTAAATCGTACTTACAGTAGGTGGACATCCAAAACGTCGTTTCTATACCGCCGCTCGTACCGCCGCCGCGGCGTCTGCAAAGTGCATTTGCAGCTTTTGACCGCTGAGTGGCGCTTTAATCACAGGTTTTCAAACAAGCACATCAAAGCACATTTTTCGCAAATAGACGTCAGCTTTGCCTCACCGAAGTGTTATATTTGATTGCAGTCGGGGAAAATGAAAGAAAAAATATTTAATATTCACAGATGAAAGTGTAGTCCCTATGAAGATATGTGCGTTTCTTAGAACGAATTCAAGCAGGATAAATGTCAAGCCTACGAGCCTGTGCTTATATTTTCTCTACTATATATTTTAGATTAGACACATTTAAATAGTGTCCAGTATTATTTATATATGTATATATTATATATGAATTATGTGTTATATTATTAAAAAGAAAATGTGGTTTACTTTGCATTGGAGCATTAAAAGTGATAGGCCTATTGTGAGCTAGGCTTGCGTGTTTTATAAATTATTTTCTTTATTTTAGTAAAACGTAAGGCACTGTATAATTTCGCTCCCATTATTTAGGCCTAATTAAAACAAGAAACGAATAAATTAAACCTGCACGATTTAACTAAATCATTGAAACTATAAAGAATGTATGGATTAATAAAACGTCCTCTTATCAACAAAGTGCACACGATGTAAAAAAAAAAAAGAGCTTCATTAATTGACAACTTCAGTGATTTTAAATGGAGTCTTCTTTGCTTGCTTTCATATAATTAAGTAAAGTAAAAATAAATAAATAAAATAAATAAATAAATTGCAGCCGCATTTAAATGCAGGTTTGTATAATATTCCGTAAAATATCAGTGCAAGATTTGCTCTGCATGATGCTAAGTGCACGCAGCATTTATTCTTATTTGTCTACATATTTTATCTTCATTACAAATCTTGTCTGGTTTTATTTTGGATAATTGCATGTAAAAAATATTTACTTTGTAATGCATATGCAAAATGTGAATTATTATTTATATTCAAGTGTTTGTGCAAAAATTATTAATGCGCATGCATGACAGGGGAGGCGCCCTCTCGATCACGTGATTTTTTTCCTAATAATGAAATAACTGAAAATTGTGGCGTCTCACATACATGAGAAATATATCTACAGAAAGCTTGAAATGTCTTTTAAACGAATCAATTCAAAACGAAAGCATTATGTAATCTGTGAAGGTTGTATTTCTCTTTAAAGGCGCATTCATGTGGAGAGAGTCAGCACTGTGAATTTCATCTTGCAGCCGACAAGAAAACAATTGTTTATTAATAAATAATTAAAATGTCTCCTTTTTCATAATTATTAGGCTACTTCTGCCTGTGCTTTGTGACAAACTTAATGCATGTTCTTGAGCATGGAAAATATTAAGGCTGGATTATAGTTGTAAATTTAATATAAACTTGCGATTAGTTGAATAATGACAAATGAACGACTAGTAACTACAAATCTTACGTGGGAAGCAGACCTATTAAATACCATCTAGACATCTCTGTTAAAGTTTTTTTTTTTTTTTTCAATTATCTTTTTATTGATTTTTAACATTTTAATAACATAATGCACAGAAGAGACAAAATATATAATAAAAAAAAAAAATAATAATAATAATAAAAAAAAAAAAAAAAAAACAGCAAATTAAATCAAGTCAGTCCATGGTCACAGATCACAGTTCAACCTTTGTAAATGTTATGTAAACATGCAAACATTGTAGTGTCAGAGGTCCATAAGCGGTTCCCATATCTTTCTGAAGGCATCCCACTTATTTTTTTAGGACGTATGTGCGTTGTTCCAGCCTTAAAGTTTCATTTAGGATTTTGTTTAAAACAGATTGAATGATGGGGGTCTTTGTTTGTTTCCAATTGAGCAAGATGCATTTCTTTGCTATATACGACATTAAGAAAATCCTCTTCCTGCATGTGGTGTCCAGTGTCCTTGTCCCAATTCAGTACCAAAGAGGTACAGTGTTGGTGTAATGTCCAGCGGGGTTTTCACAATCTAACAGTTAGATCATGTACTGCCTTCCAGAAATGTTTTAATTTCCTGCATTCCCAAAAAACATGCATAATTGACCCTTTACATGTTTTAGACAACGATGACATCTGGGGGATGAATTAGGAAACATTTTTACTTAAGCGGAGCGGAGTAAGGTACATTTCTGTGCATGAATTTATAATTTTGTTCGATTATCTTATTACAGGACAGTGAGGAAAAAACATTCTGACATATCGTATCCCACTGATCGTCATCAAAAGCACATCCCATATCCTTCTGCCATATGTTCCTAAGTGGGGTTAAGGAAGAGCTGTAATGGTCCAACAAAGTGCTATAAATTTCAGAGATTTTTCCTTTTAATGATGTCGATTTTACCAAAATCTCCTCAAGATTTGTTAGCCCCAAAGATAGGCGTTTTTCCCCTTTTAGGGTGTTTATTAGGTGGCGAATTTGTAAGTATTTATAAAAGTCCCATTTCGGAATTTCATATTCTGACATTAAAACAGCAAAGGACTTAAGCGTATCACCATCGAACAATTGTAGGAATTGGTATATACCATTACTTCTCCACTCTGCAAACAAGGAACCATCAATAGATGGTGGCAGATCTGGATTTAAGTATAAGGGGGAAAGCCTGGAGATTTTACCAAAATTCCCACAGACTTGTTTTGTGTCTTGCCAAGCCCGAAGAGTGTTGTAAACTACATACGTTTTTGTTATTTGATGTAGTGCATTTATGTTGTTAATGAATGGTAGCAAGGTTGTAGAAATAGGAGTACAAAGTTCTTCTTCTATGTCTATCCAGACTGCACTATTACGTCTTTGCACCCAGCTAATAATGTTCTTTGTCTGGGCGGCCCAATAGTACATCTGTAAGTCTGGTATTGCCAGTCCCCACTTTCTCTCTGGATTTTGTTAGAGTTTTAAAAGCTGTTCTTGGTGAGGAATTTTTTCCAGATGAAAGAGGTTAACATTTTTATTTACAGATTTAAAGAAAGTTTTATCCAAGTAACAGGGCAGTGACTGAAATAATAACTAAAACGGGGCAGAACATTCATTTTAATTACATTAGTTCGTGCGAGAAATGAGATGGGGAGCAATTTCCAATGTTCTAATTCTTCTTTAATCTTTTTAAGCAGTGGAATGTAGTTTATGAGGTAGAGGTCCTTAAGTTTTAGAGCCACATTCACCCCCAAGATATTTAAAGCTGCTTTGAGCCCAGGTGTGAACGGTGAGATTGCCTTGAGAGTCTATTCGAAACTGACGAGTTAATTAATAATGCATTGGATTTTGTCAAATTGATTTTATAGCCTGAAATTGTTCCAAATTTAGTTATAAGGTCTAATATTGCTGGGAGTGATTGCTCGGGACTAGTTAAGTATAGAATTATATCATCGGCATAAAGTGAAATTTTGTTCTGTGTTTTTCCCGATATTTATACCAGCAATCTCTTCATTAGCCCGTATGGCTTCTGCGAGTGGTTCAATTGCCAAGTTAAATAAAAATGGAGACAAAGGGCACCCCTGCCGACAGCCTCTAAACAAATCAAATTTTTCAGTGAGGGTACCATTTGTACATATTTGGGCTTGTGGATTGCTATACATAGTTCTGACCCACCTAATACATTTTTCACCAAGATTAAATTTCTCCAGAACGGCAAACAGATATGACCACTCGACCCTATCAAACGCTTTTTCTGCGTCAAGCGAAAGTAATAAGGCTGTTCTGTTGTGTAGGGATGAGTGGTCAATTATATTTAGTAGCCTCCGGATATTGTCAGATGCATAGCGTGCCTTCATAAAGCCGGACTGATCGGGATTAATAATCTGGGGCAAAAGGTCTTCCAGCCTGTGTGCAATTAATTTGGATAATATCTTAAAGTCAACTGGAAGTAATGAAATTGGGCGAAATCATGCGCATTCAGCAGCATCCTTGTCCTTATTGTGTAATTAAAGATATTATTGCTGTCTTCATAGTGTCAGGAAGGACACCATTTTCAAAAAAATCAGTAACCATGGGCATGAAAAGTGGCTCAATTTGCACCCAGAAAGCCTTATAGAATTCTACAGAATATCCGTCCAAACCTGGGGTTTTTCCAGAGGGCATTGACTTAATTGCTTGTAACACTTCCTCTGGGGTGAATGGGGCACTTAACTGCTCCTTCTCATCCTCTGAGATAGAGGGTAAGGATATTTTTTCCAAAAATCTGTGGATATCTGTTGCGAAGGGATTTTCTGACGCGTAAAGCTGTTTATAAAAATCAAGAAATGAGGACTTAATAGATTGTGTATCATATTTCAACTGGCCTGCCGCATTACAGGTGCATTTTTATTGTGCTTTCTGCGCGTTCTTTTTTGAGTTGATAGGCTAGAAATTTACTCGGCTTGTTACCATATTCATGATATTTCTGTTTAGTAAAGAATAAAAGTTTTTTAATATGTTCTGTTTTGAATGAGATTAAGATTAGTTCTGGCTGCATAAAGTTTTCTTAAGTTTTTCCTCTATAGGAGATTGTTTATGGCATTGTTCCAAATCGATTAACTCTTTCTTAAGTTTGTTCTGCTTGTTTAGTAATTGTTTTTTTTTTGCAGATGCGTATGAGATCAACTGGCCCCTAATTACTGCTTTAGCCGCGTCCCACATCACTCCCGGAGTAACAGGGGAGGACACATTATCCTGTCTGTACTGCTCTAACCATTTTCTAACATTTTTACAGGCTTCATGGTCTGTGAGAAGTGAGGCATTAAATCTCCATTGTTTGTTTTTGATTTGTCTGTTGGGGAAGGGATAACCGCAGGTAGACTGGTGAGTGGTCTGATATAAGAATGGCCCCTATATCACATGAAACTATAGATGAGAGATGATCTTGGGGTAAAAAAAATAAATCTAATCGGGAGTATGATTTGTGTCTAGCCGAATAGAAAGTGTAGTCTTTCCTTGTGGGATTAAGTTCTCTCCAAACATCGACCAGGCCTACATCAGCCGAGGCTAATCTCAGAGTCTTAGAAGCGTTGGGGTTAGACAGTGTGGTTGAAGATTTGTCTAAGTTACTATCCATATGACAATTAAAATCTCCAGCAACTATTCCAAAGTCTGTATTATATTGATTAAATAGGCTGATTGTATCCATCATGAATTTAGGGTTATCTTCGTTTGGTGCGTATATGTTCAACAATGTCAGTTCTTGTCCATATAGCATCCCCTTAATTAGTATTTGTCTGCCACCGAAATCGCTATATTGCTCCTTAAATATGAAAGGTATTCTTTTATGAATAAGTATTGCGGTTCCCCTTTTATTGCTAGTAAAACTAGAAAAATAAACTTGCCCAACCCAATCTCTCTTGAGTTTTTTGTGCTCTTCATTGGACAAATGGGTTTCCTGAAGGAAAGCTATGTCTACTTTTTCTTTTTTTAATTAGAATGTAAGAACTCTCTTCCCGCTTAATTGGGTGGCCAAGGCCTCTGACATTAAACGTTTATTACATTAAGTGTACTAGACATACAAAGTTTTGCCTGCTACATTGGTTTCGTGTGACCATGATAGAGTTGAAGTAAAAGAAAAAACAATATAAGACCAACGAACTAATAAAAACAAAAAATATAACATGGGTAGAGCATGAGGGGCCCCCTCTACCCACTCCCTCCCCGCCTCCCCAAAACCCTAGCCTAGTCCCCAAACAACAAGGCAACCCCATTGAAACACGTAACACCCTCAAGTTGACCGGCAAGTAATAGCTAACTGTCAACAGCGCACATCTGTTTAGAAGAAGGCGGCATCTCTGTGCAGGAGAACGGCAAGAAAAGAGTTAAACCTTAAATTTCTTAGGTGGTACTTCACTCCACTTAACAGCAAGCATGCAGGTAATGAAAAAAAAAAAAAATAAATAAAAAAAAAAACACCTTTTATATTTGTCCAAAGAAACAATATAATAGCATGAAAAAAGATATATGTATAATAATTGTTCTCAAGTGTATATATATACATATATATAGACATACATATATATATATATATATATATATATATATATATATATAAAAAAAAAAAAAATGTTCAGCCTTGCTCTCTTCTACATACCATTGCTAGAAAAGTATCAAATATATCCAAAATAAAGTGACAGTCATATAAAAAGGCTGCTAATATTCACGGAAAATAAATAAATAAAATAAAGATAAAGCAAGAGTCTGTTTTATATTAGCATGTGTGTGCCTGCTGCGGATTGTTCATATTTCCCACCGATGTAGAGCCCGTTACCTGGCTTAACTGGCCACCATCAGGCCCAATGGTGAGCCTGATTTCTGCACAAAAATGTATGTACTCATCCCTCTTCAGGTATAGAAAACGATTCAGTTCAAACCTGGTAAATTTAGGCTATTTTGCAGTGATTTTGCAGTGAAATTCCTCAGCCTCTTGTGGGGAGGAAAACATCTGGATCTTCCCGTTGTGTAGCACTCTCAGTTAACATGGTTGGAGGTGAAATCCTCGGAAGGTCCCCATGTCAACAAACAGCTTTTTTACAGTGTTGAAGTCCCGTCTTCGTCGGATCGTCTCCGCGGAGAAATCCTGGACGAATGCGAGTTTGGATCCGTCGTGTGTAATGTCCCGTTGTCTTGTGGAGCGTAAGACGAATTCTTTATCTTGGTAGTTGAGAAAGCGAAGGAGGACGGCTCGATTCTGGTTGGGGATAGCTGAGGTCAAGGTACGGTGGGCTCTTTCTAATATGAATACTCTGTCGGATTCGATGCCCAGCCACTGGGGTAACATATCGGTTATAAAGTCCAAAAGAGGACGCTTACCCTCAGCTCCCTCCTTAAGACCAAACAGCCGGATATTTTTCCTCCTACCGCGGTTTTCTAGGTCTTCTGTCTTTTCTTCCAGGTATGCGAGCCACCTTGTTGCTTTAGCCATATCCCTCTCGCTCTTATCCAGCGCGTCCTCTGTAGCGGGCTTCAGCTTCCTCGATTCGTTTTTCATTAGCTGTCACATCTCGTTTAATTTCACCTAAATTTTTCTCCATCACCGAGATAGAGTTCGTCAGCTCCCCCAGTTGGTTGTTTATTTCCCGTCCAGCTTCGAGCTGAACTCAGAGCGGAGTGATTTAAGCTCAGTTAGCACGTCGGTTACACTAGCCATGCTGTTGTCTTCGACACTCTCGACCGGAGAAGATATCTTCACGCTTCGTGAGCTTGTTTTGCGAGCATTCAAGAAGATTTCACACTCCTTTGGTACAGGGGGTTTTAGGCATTATTTGTATTATGTAGTTGACCAGGTTTGCAAAGGTTTGGAGCTGTTTAATGTGCGATGTTGTACGGAGCCGTCAAACTATGCTGCCATCTTGTTCGGGCTCTCTAGCGCCCCCCTCTCTGTTAAAGTTTTTAAAGAATTTTATACGCGTTTGCATAAATTCTTCCTTCAGAACGGTCTGTAATGGAGAGATGCCTTAACACTGATTTTTCCTCTGAAACAGAAAAACGAAAATAGAAATAAAATAAATATTTTATGTTTTGAGAATGATTGGGCTCAACCCTCCCCGCGCGTTTGAGACACGCTGCGGAGCAGAGTATGAGCGGAGCGGAGTGATTCTGACTGAAGAGGAGCGGATTTTTTAAAAGTCGGAGCGTCGTGGTTTTCACTCGCTCCAGCACCGCTCCATCACGAATACAATTCATGCCAACAGCCCGTAATATAACTGCATATTTAGGGCAAGAATTCACATGATGAACATATTTTAGCTATAGCTTGATACACATAATCTCTCCGATCAGAAAACTATAATGACGGCAATAGTCAAGCTTTACAGGCTAGTTCTCAAGGAGTTTGTCTTCCTTTTACTGATTATTTTCGGGTTAAAGCATGATTTAAACAGATACAGCACATTCACACGCAATCGCTGTCGCAATAATGCATTCAAACAAATGTAATTTTACAGTGCTGCTTCATCTGTATCTGATTTTGAATGAGCAGAAATCTGTAAGAAATGCATCGATCTGTAGATAAAATAACTGACGAAAATGTAAACTGTTATTTTCATCACAAACAAAATTTGCACAGCAGAAAGCAGCAATTATACCTTTTAATGCTGACAATTTTATTAGTTTGGCGTTTGGTTTGCACACAATAGCCTAATCCCCTTTGAAACTCTCCTGTAATTTTATTCATTTATTTATTTTTATTTTATTTTTATAAGCTATTATGAACATAACATTTCAACTTTAGCCACGGAGTGAAGGCGGAGCAGTGTTTCTGGTATCAATGAACGCGGAGCTTAGTGATTATTAAATGCTCGGAGTGCGGAGGGAAATTGTTGCTGCTCCACTCCGCTCACATAGGCCTACTGTACTGCCGAGTGAGAGAGATGTTTCGCCCTATATGAACAAAGAAATAAAAATAAATACATAACCTAAACCAGCGGCATAACGAGATGAAAATATAAACTAGAAAACTGATTTAGGCCTACACCTTGGTCTGTCCTCCGTCCATGACACTGACTCACTGCGGAGCTGCCAGTTTTAATCTGAACAGCTTTTAACGCCGAGTGGATGGCATGATGAGCTAGTATTAAAAAATAATATATTTTTATATTAAAACTTGTTTTGAACAATTTCTTTGTCATTTGAATATTGATTTTAATAGGGAGGCAAAAAAAAAATCGATTTAAATTGTAAATCGGATTTTTTTGTGAAAAAAATCGGGGATTTTTTTTTAGGCCATAGGCCTATCGCCCAGCCCTAATGCAACAGTTTTTTTTTTTTTTTTTTTTTTTTTAAGTTAAGGCAACTTCCTCTGAAAATAAGTTATAATAACTAATAAACTTTATTGCGCTCTACAGTAGTCAACATTTGAAGTGATCAAACCTTTCTTTAAAGTTGTCCTAAAACCAATATGTCCTAAAAACCTGTTCTGCAAGTTTGAAACCCTCATAAGGCACTGTCCATATGAAAGAGCAAGAAATTCACACCTTTATCTCGACCCCCACAAGCTATACAGAACTACACCCCAGCCCCCTCCAGCTGAACTGAACTCGGTCTGTTTGTTGGCTGTGAGGAACGGTGTGTTGTCATGTTTACTGGGGTGAAACTGCCTGCACTCACAGCAGCCTTACTCTTTTTATTCATTATTTTCCGCGCAGCCCATATTATTATTTTTCACTAGACCAAAATAATAACAAATTATCAATTGATAATTTATCATTATTTTTGCCAAAATCATTGTTATTTGTGTACGTAGGCGTTTGCGGAAGGCTTTAAGACCAAGCGGAATCCTCCATAAGCTGCTCCCGCTTCACAGCGCGGGACTCACGCAAACTGACCTAACATTTAGCAAAGCAGGAAAACATTCAGTCTGCCTGAAGGAAGACGTATTTCATTGTAAGTTAATGCTGTTAAATAGAGAGTAAAAAAAAAAAAACTAGTGTAGGCTATTCTTAAACTTGGAGCTCATTATATTGAAGTACAAATCCAAACACCAGAAGCAACCTACACTCTCAGTGTTCTTTCACTGAAAAGTTATGCATTTTATTTATTTATTCACAGGCTATATGGTTGAAATAATATTTTAGTTGAAAACTTTAAGTGCCACTGTTTAAAAAAATGCATCAAATGTTTCATAGACCTTCAGTTGTCATGCTTTGAAATCCCATGCCATTTGTAATTTCACTGTATTTCACCTCCTAAATGACTACCCCAATTATATAATGGTAAAATTTATTCAGACCGATGGCATTTTTTATGACATTATTTATTTTTATTTTTAGAATAGGCTAATTGTAACATAAATGTCACGGTAGGAAATCCATTGGTTCCTCCGTGTCATGTTTTGTGTTTGTTTTTGTACTCACGTAGTCTCCATGTGCTCGTTTGGTTGATTGTTGTCACCTGTGTGTTGATTGTCTCGCTCCAGCTGATCCTCATCTCCACTCAGCTACATAAACTCACTCATCTCTCTGTCTGTTGTCAGATCCTCATTTCATGTCTCAGCTTCCCAGTTGGATTACCGTCTCCCGTGTTCGTGTTCTGGATTGTGTTCGTGTTGTCGTCTTCGTTTGAGTGTTCCGGTCTTTTCCTGGTTTCATCCATCGACCGCCTTCACCTTCACCACCGACTTCACCATCAGCACTTCTCTCACGCCACCACCGTAGACCTTCTCTCACCATTGCCTACATACTGGACTCTATTATCAATAAACTTCTTCTGATTGCCTGCATTTGCCTCCTCCTCTTTTACGAGCCATCACAGTAGGATCTGACCATCATGGAAGCAGCAGGCGATCGCTCCCCATCTCATCTGGAGGAGTTTCTGCAGAGAGCCATTGGTCGTATGGATCGACAAGGCGATAGATGAGATGGGTCGAGCTTTCCAAGCAATGGTGATGAAGGTGTCCGAGCTCGCTCTCCAGGCTCAACAACAACAACAACCGCCACCCGCTGCGCCTCCCACGCCACCCACCACACCGCCGATCGTCTCCGGGGGGATTTCCCAGTCCGAACCACGCCTCCCCATCCCTGAGAAATATGCGGGTGAGCCAAAGTTTTGTCGATCATTTCTGTCTCATTGTTCTCTGCACTTCGCCCTGCAGCCCCGCACGTTTAACACCGAGGAAAAGAAGGTGGCATTCGTCTTGTCACTACTGACGGGGAGGGCTGCCCTCTGGGGGACGGCGGTGTGGGAGAACCAAGACAGCTGCTGTGCCTCGTTCCACGCCCTTTCGGAGGAGATGAGACGGGTCTTTCGACCGCTCCGTCGCCGGGAGGGAGGCGGCTAGACTTCTCACGGACCTACGTCAGGGAAGACAGGTCCGTATCCGACTATTCCATTGAGTTCCGCACCCTGGCGGCGGAGTGTAAGTGGAACGAAGAGGCGCAGTGGGATCACTTCCTGCATGGGTTGGCTGACCGCATCCAACAGGAGATCCGCACCGTCGAGCTCCCCACTTCTCTCAATGGCCTGATCGACCCTCACCATCAGAGTAGACAACCGACTCGACCAAGCCGCCAGACGGAGGGGGAGAACAGTTCTCGCGACCAGACCGGAGGCTCAGCGTCAGCGCTCAGAGGTTGCGGTCAGCCCACCGGGAGATCTTGAACCCATGCAGGTGGGGCGAGCTCGGCTCTCCCGGGAGGAGAGGATCAGGCGGAGATCCCTGGGACTGTGTTTATACTGCGGCAGCCAAGAACATCACATCCAGCGCTGTCCGGTAAAAGACCAAGCCCGATAGTAAGACGGAGGCTACTATCGGGTGGGATCTCTGCCAGGAAGACCTCATCTACATCGACACTCCTTCCGGTGAGTCTACGGTGGTCCACCCACGCACTCGATCATCACCTTTGTTGGATTCTGGGGCCGAGGGTAGTTTTCATGGACTAAGTTTGCTACTAGACTCAACATTCCTCTCACCTCCCTCAAACACCCCATTGCACCTTTTGCACTCAACGGACACAGACTGCCAGTCATCACACAGACCCACTTTACCTGTTTCTCTCATCACATCTGGCAACCATACGGAGGAGATTTCATTTTTACATCACGGACTCACCTCAATCTCCCATTGTTCTCGGTCACACCTGGCTCCAGAAACACAACCCCAGGATCGATTGGCGCCTCGGATCTGTGGCTAGCTGGAGCGAGGAGTGTCATTGGTCTTGTCTTTTGTCTGCTGGTGTTAATGTTTCTGAGTCTGTGTTTTCAGGGGGAAGCAGTGGATTTGGCTAACGTGCCCGCGGAGTACCACGACCTGAAGGAGGTGTTCAGTAAGTCTCGTGCTGATTCTCTTCCTCCTCATCGTCCCTATGACTGTGCGATAGAGTTATTGCCAGGAACTTACTCCGCCTAAGGGCAAGTTATATTCTTTGTCGATTCCAGAGACGGCCGGCCATGGAGAAATATATATCCAGTTCTCTAGCAACGGGGTTCATCCGCCCCTTCTTCTTCTCCAGCGGGGGCGGGGTTCTTTTTTGTGGGAAAGAAGGACGGATCCTTGCGACCTTGCATTGACTACCGAGGGCTGAACAACATAACGGTAAAGAATACCTATCCTTTGCCGCTTATGTCTTCAGCTTTTGAGAGGTTGCAGGGAGCGTCCGTTTTCACTAAATTGGACTTACGTAATGCTTATCATTTGGTCCGCATCAGGGAGGGGGGATGAGTGGAAGACTGCCTTTAACACCCCTAGAGGCCATTTTGAGTACTGCGTGATGCCTTTCGGGCTAACGAACTCGCCGGCAGTCTTCCAAGCACTCGTTAATGACGTGTTGCGAGACATGGTCGATCTGTTCATATATGTTTACCTGGATGACATATTGATTTTTTTTCTTCGTCTCTCCAGGAACACGTGCAACACGTACGACGAGTGCTTCTGCGGTTTGCTAGAGAATGGATTGTTTGTCAAGGCGGAGAAATGCGTTTTTCATGCACAGTCTGTTTCTTTTCTAGGACACATCATTTCGACTGAGGGTGTTCGCATGGATCCTGAGAAGGTTAAGGCTGTGGTAAATTGGCCATCCCCAGAGTCTCGCACAAGGCCCTGCAGAGATTTCTGGGGTTCGCCAATTTTTTACCGGCGTTTCATTCGCAATTTCAGCCACACTAGCCGCTCCTCTGACCGCCTTGACCTCCCCTAGTTTTTGACGTTCAGGTGGTCAAACGCAGCCGAGGCTGCGTTTGCCAAACTGAAAAGCTGCTTTGTTTCAGCTCCCATTCTCGTCACCCCTGATCGCTCACGTCAAATTCATAGTGGAGGTCGACGCGTCAGAGGTGGGGGTAGGAGCAGTGTTGTCCCAACGCGCATCCTCAGACGGAAGGTGCATCCTTGCGCGTATTATTCTCACCGTTTATCTCCTGCAGAAGTTAATTATGACATTGGCAATCGAGAGTTGTTGGCAGTCAAACTTGCACTGGAAGAATGGCGTCACTGGCTTGAAGGGTCGGGTGTACCTTTCATTGTATGGACGGACCATAAGTATCTCGAATACATTAGAACCGCCAAAAGACTTAACTCCAGGCAGGCTCGGTGGGCATTGTTTTTTTCGGTCGTTTCGATTTTACACTTTCTTACCGGCCGGGTTTCCAAAAACATCAAACCCGATGCTTTATCCCGTCTTTTTGAGCGTTCCAATCGTACTGCTACTCCCGAGCCCATTTTACCGGGGACCATCATTATCTCCGCGCTCAGATGGGAGGTCGAATCGAAGGTGTTGACTGCCTTAGAAGGGGTAACGCCCCGGCTCGTTGCCCACCGAACCGATTGTTTGTGCCGGAGGGGTTACGGTCAGACGTTCTCCAGTGGGGTCATTGTTCCAGTGTTGCTTGTCACCCAGGGGTTAGTAGAACTAGGTTTCTAGTCAAGCAATGATTTTGGTGGCCTGGGATGGCTCGTGACGTCCACGACTTCGTCTTGGCTTGTTCAGTTTGCGCTATTGGTAAGACTTCCAATCGACCTCCAGATGGGTTACTCTTACCGCTGTCTGTCCCTTCGAGACCCTGGTCCCACATTTCGCTAGATTTCATTACCGCGCCCTCCCCCCCTCTAAGGGCAATACGGTGATTTTAACCGTAGTGGACCGGTTCTCGAAGGCGACTCATTTTATTCCCTTGCCCAAATTACCATCAGCCAAGGAAACAGCGGTAGCTGTCATTGACCACGTCTTCCGTATACATGGCCTTCCGACAGACGTGGTTTTCTGACAGGGGTCCCCAATTTGTGTCCAAATTTTGGCGAGAATTTTGTAAATTGTTAGGAGCGACTGTTAGTCTTTCTTCCGGGTTCCATCCCCAGAGCAATGGTCAAACCGAGCGAGCCAATCAGGATGTCGAAAGGGTTTTGCGATGTTTGGCTTCCAATAATCCTTCGTCCTGGTGTCAGCAACTCTCAATTGTGGAGTACGCACACAATTCTTTACCAGTGTCATCTACGGGCATGTCTCCATTTAAGTGTAGTTTAGGGTACCAACCACCTAATTTTGTCAGTACGGAATCCGAGGTTTCGGTCCCCTCCGCACACGCACTAGTCCAGAGGTGTCACCGCACCTGGACCAGAGCTCGCAGAGCTCTGCTCCAGGCTAGGTCGCGCACCAAGGCTAAGGCCGATCGCCACCGGTCGAAGCCTCCCCGTTACGTCGTCGGTCAAAGAGTGTGGCTTTCAACCCAGAATATTCAGATGCGTTCCATTTCGAATAAGCTTGCTCCCAAATTTATTGGCCCGTTTTCTGTTACCAAAATCATTAATCCGGTAACAGTGCGTCTTAGCCTTCCTCCGGCGTACAGGAGGGTTCATCCCGTGTTCCATGTGTCCAACATTAAACCGGTGATTTTTTTCCCCCGTCTTAACCCCCCTCCTGCCCCGGTTCCCCCCCCGCCTCGTATCGTTAATGGGGAAACCACATATTTGGTTAATCGTATTCTGGACTCTAGACGGAGGGGACGCGGATTTCAGTACTTGGTGGATTGGGAAGGTTACGGTCCGGAGGAGAGAAGGTGGGTTCCTGCTCGGGACATACTGGATCACCGCCTTATTGATGATTACAATCTACAGGTAAAGCAGGCTGGGAACGTCAGGTGACGTCCTAGGGGAGGGGGTACTGTCACGGTAGGAAATCCATTGGTTCCTCCGTGTCATGTTTTGTGTTTGGTTTTTGTACTCACGTAGTCTCCATGTGCTCGTTTGGTTGATTGTTGTCACCTGTGTGTTGATTGTCTAGCTCCAGCTGATCCTCATCTCCACTCAGCTACATAAACTCACTCATCTCTCTGTCTGTTGTCAGATCCTCATTTCATGTCTCAGCTTCCCAGTTGGATTACCGTCTCCCGTGTTCGTGTTCTGGATTGTGTTCGTGTTGTCGTCTTCGTGTGAGTGTTCCGGTCTGTTCCTGGTTTCATCCATCGACCGCCTTCACATTCACCACCGGACTTCACCATCAGCACTTCTCACGCCACCGTAGACCTTCTCTCACCATTGCCTACATACTGGACTCTATTATCAATAAACTTCTTCTGATTGCCTGCATTTGCCTCCTCCTCTTTTACGAGCCATCACAAATGGATGAATCAAAACAAATATAACTTTTTAACTGCAGGCAGATATAGGCCTGTATTATTGTACATTACAAATATTTAGATCCCTTATTTTATTAAAGAATAAATACTTATTTTCTTCAAGAATAAACATTATAAATAATTAAAGAAAGAACCTCTATTAGCCCTTATTTGTAGGTTGTAGGAGATATGCGAGCGATTAATAGATTTAAAAAAAGAAAAAAGTGGGTGCTTGGTTTCAGAAAACGTATACAGCTCGTAAAAAATGCTATGATGAAAAAGTCATGCTAACTTATTAATTCATAGAAATAATTTAATTAAAATTTTTTTTTTTTTCGAGATTCAACTTGAATTTCAATACTATTAAACTGACTTTAAAATCTCAAGGAGTTTATAAGTTGAAACGGTAAAATGTCACAGTGCATGCTAGCCTAAATGAACTTGTATCTTGTATAGTATCCGAAGACTTGAGTGCATGTTAGCATAAAACTAACAATATAATTTGATTTTTTTTTTATATGAACAATTCCTGTATAATATGTGACAGCAATCTTTATATCAAACATTTTGAAATCGTCCACAGCTGAACAACGCGAGAGGCAGATTGAGCGCACGGAGTGAATGTGATGCACAAAGTCATTTTTAGATGCAATGGAAAAATAAAGCTGGATAAAAACATACACGAAAACCCGCTAAAAAATAAATTACATTTGTGAGAGTTGCATTTTATTACATTCAGAAATAATAACGGCAGGCCTAATAATGCTATAAGCTAATGTACCAACAGGATATTTTTAGTTCCCTTCACTTTACAACAAATCCTTTAAATTTAAAAAAATTATCAGAACAGAACAAGAATTACAAATATATAATTCTAATGGATAAATATAATTGCAGTATATAATAATATAGGCTTATAAAAAAAAAATAATAAGAATAATAATTTAAAATAATTTAAAGCGATACATTATGTTGGGCTTATCTCTCTCATTTGGGACAAATCCAAACATGTTGCCCATTTGAAGCTAAACTCTTATTCATTAGGTAAAATAGGCTTTGGATTTCACACGTGTTTCAGTATCGACGAAAAAAAAAATCATGGCTCGGTGAACGACTGCTGTTTCCAATGAATATGTGCGCGTGAGGCACCAGCGCGATCAAAGTCACAATTCACAATTATTGGTCACACAGTAAAGGCATAATTCAAAAATGCAAAGTGTTAGCAGTTTGAAAAATCAAGAATAATAACAGAGTTAATATGAATTATTTGTAAATGCTGGACCGTTCTCATTTCGCTCTGCAAATGGAACCAGAAGATTATTATTATTATTATTATTTTTTAAACCAAGAATGAACCGAAATGAAAACATTTTAATCCGTATATATAAATATATATATATATATATATTTATATATATAATGACTGTTTAAAAACAATAGCATGCATAAGAGCCTTTGTGTAAAGGGTTTTTTTTTTTTTTGATGAGTAGACTGTAGCCTAAGACTATCCTATTTTTAATGGCTTTTAAGAGTGTTATAATGTATATTATAATGTTATTGTTGTTTAACGTCTTCCTTTCATTTTACAATTACATTCAGTTCGCAATCCGTCCCTTTGCGCCACCTGGCAGTAGTTTCGTGAATGATTTTAACACGCGACTGATTTGCAGTTAACGCCGCGGCCCTGCGGCGGTGGTACACGCAGCGGCATTACCCATTTTGGATGTCTGCCATCTGTATGTGACCGCCATCAATTCGTAGCAATGAATGAAGAGGTATCATATCGTTCACAAGTGCAGTATGGCGTACCGCAAGGCTCAGTACTAGGGCCGTTACTCTTCACGCTTTACATGTTACCCTTGGGAGATATCATCAGGAAACACGCTGTTAGCTTTCACTGTTATGCTGATGATACTCAGCTCTATATTTCTTAACGGCCTGGCGAAACATACCAATTTGAAAAACTAACGGAAATCATAGTCGATATAAAAAACTGGATGACTAGTAATTTCTTACTGCTAAATTCTGAAAAAACAGAGGTGTTAATTATAGGACCTAAAAACTCTGCATGTAATAACCTAGAACACTGTCTAAGATTCAATGGCTGCTCTGTCAATGCTTCGTCATCAGTTAGGAACCTATGTGTGCTATTTGATAGCAACCTTTCCTTAGAAAGCCACGTTTCTAGCATTTGTAAAACTGCATTTTTCCATCTCAAAAATATATCTAAATTACGGCCTATGCTCTCAATGTCAAATGCAGAAAATGTTAATCCATGCGTTCATGACCTCAAGGTTAGACTATTGTAATGCTCTATTGGGTAGTTGTTCTGCACGCTTAGTAAACAAACTCCAGTTAGTCCAAAATGCAGCAGCTAGAGTTCTTACTAGAACCAGGAAGTATGATCATATTAACCCGTTCCTGTCAACACTGCACTGGCTCTCTATCAAACATAGTATAGATTTTAAAATCTTGCTTACTACTTATAAAGCCCTCAATGGTTTAGCACCTCAGTATTTGAACTAGCTCTTGTTACATTATAGTCCTCCACGTCCACTGTGTTCTCAAAACTCTGGCAATTTGATAATACCTAGAATATCAAAGTCAACTGAGGGCGGCAGATCCTTCTCCTATTTAGCGCCCAAACTCTGGAATAACCTACCTAACATTGTTCGGGAGGCAGACACACTCTTGCAGTTTAAATCTAGATTAAAGACCCATCTCTTTAACCTGGCTTACACATAACATACTAATACACTTCTAATATACAAATCCGTTAAAGGATTTTTAGGCTGCATTAATTAGGTAAACCGGGAACACTTCCCATAACACCCGATGTACTTGCTACATCGTTAGAAGAATGGCATCTACGCTCATATTAGTCTGTTTCTCTCTTATTCCGAGGTCACCGTAGCCACCAGATCCAGTCTGTATCCAGATCAGAGGCTCACTGCAGTCACCCGGATCCAGTACGTATCCAGCCCAGATGGTGGATTAGCACCTAGAAAGGACCTCTACAGCCCTGAAAGACAGCAGGGACCAGGACTAGAGCCCCAGAGACAGATCCCCTGTAAAGACCTTGTCTCAGATGACCACCGGGACAAGACCACAGGAAACAGATGATTCTTCTGCACAATCTGACTTTGCTGCAGCCTGGAATTGAACTGCTGGTTTCGTCTGGTCAGAGGAGAATTGGCCCCCGAACTGAGCCTGGTTTCTCCCAAGGTTTTTTTCTCCATTCTGTCACCGATGGAGTTTTGGTTCCTTGCCGCTGTCTCCTCTGGCTTGCTTAGTTGAGGACACTTCATTTACAGCGATATCGTTGACTTGATTGCAAATTATTGCACAGATACTATTTAAACTGAACTGAGCTGCATGATGACATCACTGAATTCAATGATGAACTGCCTTTAACTGTCATTTTGCATTATTAACACACTGTTTTCCTAATTAATGTTGTTCAGTTGCTTTGACGCAATCTTTTTTGTTTAAAGCGCTATATAAATAAAGATGACTTGACTTGACTATCTATCTGAATTTCTTCTTCTTTATACTCCATCTAGAAGCCTACGATCCTGTGACCAGTTTTTGTTGGTGGTCCCTCGCGTTAGGCTAAAGCGTAGAGGGGAGCATGCTTTTGCAGTGGCAGGGCCACGACTCTGGAATACCCTGCCTTTAGAGATTAGAATGGCCCATTGATTAGAACTGGCACAATTACACTGCAGCTCTCAAAGCAGTTGTTTATTAACTTGTCAACACTTGACAACATGACAGTTCACTTTTAGAATAAATGACAAGAAGGCACAATATATCCATTTTGGTCATCAGAATTGTAAGAATACTGCTTATCAAATGGTCGATAATAAAATAGGTCCTAAAGTGCAAACACTGAAAAAAGGAACAATTTCATCTTCTATTATAAATGCATAAATTTAACACTCCATTTCAAAAGAAAAAAAACTTCTCATCTTTCGCAAACACTACTTTTCAACACTACTGCAAACATACATACCAATATGATACTCTGTACCATAACTTTTTACCCAAAGGGTTGTGTCAACATCAGAATAAATTTACATGTCGAGTTCTCTGCTTAAAACATCACAACCTTGTAAATCATTAACCAGCTCAGGTTTCATTGGTCCATATTGAAGCCTCTCAAAGTTAAATGTCTCCCAGTGCAAAGCCATGTGTGACTGATGCATTTTAACCAATGTTTTTGTAAGGTGTTTAACATTTTTGTTTAAAAAAAATTATGTTTAGCCTCAAATCTCATACACCAAACATGTATAAGCGGACCAATTTTACGAATACACCTGGTGTTTTGGCAATATATATTTGTCTGGAAACAGGGTTTTAAATAAAGTGTGGTGATCATGAATTTAATGTTTAAGGTAGTATGTCATACCATTAGTTAATCGGTTAAACAAAAAAATAAAAAAAATCTTAAAAACAAAAAAAAAAAAAAAACAAAAATCAAAACATTACAACACAACATCCACAAAAACAACAAAAATAAACCTACAACTGCGTAACAAGCTCCATGTCTGAACTGCATTCAGACCAAGATCTTTACTGTCATCCATTTTAAGCCCACTTGGCCTGTTTTTTCTTTCAAGGTAACCGTAATTAAAACTTTGAACTCCTTCACTTAACTCTTTAACAGACAACAAATTTTTAACTAAATGCTGATAAACAAGTTTCAGTTCATACTGCACCACACCTTCTAAAAAATCATGCATTATGTCAACTGCATAGTTCTCAGAGATTTTGAAGAACTACAATATATTAAGCAAACTATTTTTTTTAACACCAAAAACTGAGGTCTCTGGATTTTCAAGTAATGCATTACAATGAACTGCATGTAAATCATTTGAACGAAGAATCAAATGTGGGTCATCTTCGGTGAAAACAGTCTGAAAGTCACTTTCACAGTGAGACAAAATCTACAATGCACTGAACGACTCTACAAATCCAAATAGTCCATGAAGAGCCAAGTTGTCCCCTGTTACCTGAATAACTGTGCCTCTTAAAGGGGCATCAGAAAGAGCAGTGTGTATTCCTTGAGTTTCTAAAATTATGAGGTCATCAATGAGAGGTTGAAGTATAGCATCAAATCTATATTTTTTCAAGTCTTCGGAATGAAACAAGGAAACAACATGGATGTTCATCAAAACAGAGTTAAATTTTGGGGGAAGATTCCTTAAAATAAAATAAATGCAACAGAGTTTGTGAATGCCCTTTTTAGATCCTCGAAGTCATCATAGTAAAGCTGAAGCTGCAGTGCATGTTTGTCATGTGTAAAAAGACTATGAGTTTTTTATGTATTCTGCATCACAAATGTCTTCATAAATATCCTCGTGGAGATGAAAACTTTAACTACTTCCTTATTTTTAAACATGGATAGAAGCATTTTTAGAAATGGAACATAAACAAACTTGTCCATAACTGGGACTTGGGTGTAGACTCCTATTGTTTTGTCTCGATGTACATCATATCGCACACCAAGAACACACTCAATGGGTTCAACTATTTCCCATTTTTCTCTGTAGTATTTCTGTCGTTTAGCCTCAGTGTTGAAAATGGTGAAGGGATTATCCATGTCATCGAATGCAGCTTCAACTTTCTGACTAATTTCTTCACTACTCTGAACTGATGAAAAACTTCTCAAAATTGTCTCTCTTGTATGGCTTTGAATATCATTTATCAACTCCTCCATTGAAACAACTACACTCTGAAATGTACTGTTAGCAATTCTTGATGCCTGTAACTGAGCAACAACAGATCCACACATGTCCTGCAACAGTTTTTCAGATTTAAGCCCTGCTGAATAGTGTTGTGAAGTTGAAGGTGTTGGGTCAGCTTCACTAACATTCAGTTCAAAAGTTCTTTCACAATTACCACTTGATTCACCCTCATTCACACTCACATTGTGGACTGTCCCATCACCATGAACTCTGATTAAATGTTTCTTAAATCCAGAATATGTGCCAAACATTGAAGAACATCCGAACTCTGCACATCGCAAACGCAAGCACTTTCCAGGGTAAAGTCCGTGTAGAAGTTTCAAATGCCGACAGATCAGAGAGGAAGTCCGATGAGAAGTTTTACAAATAAAACATGTAAACATGCTTTGTCCCTATCTTCAATCACTCCTTTCCACTGAGAAATCTTGCCCTTAGTTCTGACACTTGGTCGTCCTTTGGAGGTTCCAGCATCTATGTTGTACACTGCCGTTTGGATGAACATGTAGAAGTTTGCCAGACTTTCGTGGTATGATGTGCTGAACACAAAGTGTGCCTTAAAGAGCTCATCAAATGCTGCTATCGTCATCTAACCCTTGAATGGAATTGGTTTCATGTAGACAATAATGAAGAACCTCTGAATGCTCTTGGTATTTTCTCCAATACAGAGCAGGAAAGGCTGTGCAGATCCGACTTTCTCCAAAAACATTGGAATGCTGGTTCCCATCTACAGGTGCTGGTCATATAATTAGAATATCATCAAAAAGTTGATTTATTTCACTAATTCCATTCAAAAAGTGAAACTTATATATTATATTCATTCATTACACACAGACTGATATATTTCAAATTTTTATTTCTTTTTAATTTCGATGATTATAACTGACAACTAAGGAAAATCCCAAATTCAGTATCTCAGAAAATTAGAATATTACTTAAGACCAATACAAAGAAAGGATGTTTAGAAATCTCGGCCAACTGAAAAGTATGAACATGAAAAGTATGAGCATGTACAGCACTCAATGCTTAGTTGGGGGCTCCTTTTACCCTGAATTACTGCAGCAATGCGGCGTGGCATGTAGTCGATCAGTCTGTGGCACTGCTCAGGTGTTATGAGAGCCCAGGTTGCTCTGATAGTGGCCTTTAGCTCTTCTGCATTCTTGGGTCTGGCATATCACATCTTCCTCTTCACAATACCCCATAGATTTTCTATGGGGTTTAAGGTCAGGCGAGTTTGCTGGCCAATTAAGAACAGGGATACCATGGTCCTTAAACCAGGTACTGGTAGCTTTGGCACTGTGTGCAGGTGCCAAGTCCTGTTGGAAAATGAAATCTGCATCTCCATAAAGTTGGTCAGCAGCAGGAAGCATGAAGTGCTCTAAAACTTCCTGGTATACGGCTGTGTTGATCTTGGACCTCAGAAAACACAGTGGACCAACACCAGCAGATGACATGGCACCGCAAACCATCACTGACTGTGGAAACTTTACACCTGAACCTCAAGCAACGTGGATTGTGTGCCTCTCCTCTCTTCCTCCAGACTCTGGGTCCCTGATTTCCAAAGAAAATGCAAAATTTACTTTCATCAGAGCACATAACTTTGGACCACTCAGCAGCAGTCCAGTCCTTTTTGAAGCGAGACACTTCTGACACTGTCTGTTGTTCAAGAGTGGCTTGACACAAGGATTGCGACAGCTGAAACCCATGTCTTGCATACGTCTGTGTGTAGTGGTTCTTGAAGCAGTGACTCCAGCTGCAGTCCACTCTTTGTGAATCTCCCCCACATTTTTGAATGGGTTTTGTTTCACAATCCTCTCCAGGGTGCGGTTATCCCTATTGCTTGTACAGTTTTTTCTACCACATCTTTTCCTTACCTTCGCCTCTCTATTAATGTGCTTGGACACAGAGCTCTGTGAACAGCCAGCCTCTTTTGCAATGACCTTTTGTGTCTTGTCCTCCTTGTGCAAGGTGTCAATGGTCGTCTTTTGGACAGCTGTCAAGTCAGCAGTCTTCCCCATGATTGAGTATCCCACAAAACTACACCAATATACAACCTAAACACAATACACTAATTTTGTGAGTTAATTAGCTGATTAGAGTGTGGCACCAGGTGTCTTCAATATTGAACCTTTTCACAATATTCTAATTTTCTGAGATACTGATACTTTATTTGGGATTTTCCTTAGTTGTCAGTTATAAACATCAAAATTAAAAGAAATAAACATTTGAAATATATCAGTCTCTGTGTAATAAATGAATATAATATACAAGTTTCACTTTTTGAATGGAATTAGTGAAATAAATCAACTTTTTGATGATATTTTAATTATATGACCAGCACCTGTATTGTAAGGAAATGGGTCAAGGCAATCAAGACTGCATGAAATATTGTTTAAATACCTGAAAAACATCTAGGTTCTCTCTCTCTCTCTCTCTCTCTCTCTCTCTCTCTCTCTCTCTTTCTTTCTCTCTCTCTCTCTCACTCATTTCCAGTGTGTTTGTTGAGCGTGAGCAGACTGAGTGGTGCGAGTGCAGGTGGTGATTGTGAGTGAATCCTTTTTTTCTTTTCTTTTTTCTTGCCTGAGTTTGTTTCTTTAAGTGCTTTATACTTATTTTACTTGTCGGGCCGCGTGCTGCCATTCACTGAGCAGGCAGCATGATGGCCCCGCGGTCACAGGTTTTGAATAATCTCACACTGCGCAAATGTTCATATCTATGTGCTGTCGTGTGGGCTAAATGTGCGCGTTTGGCTGTGGGTGAGGTCGTGGGGCATGAACATGTTGTGTCGGCCTCCAGGATGAACAGTGCCATGGTTGTTTTTCTTAGCTCGATTAAAAAAGCAAACGAGTTGGTTGAGACTGGTATAGTTGTTGACAACCTCTTTACTCCTGTACTCCCGCTTTCCATGCCGTCTAAAAAAGTGTTGTTGTCTAATGTCCCGCCGTTCGTAAGTGATGAAATGTTAGTGAAAATTATGCCCAGGTATGGTAAACTGGTGTCACCTGTCAAGATGATATCAGCTGGCTGCAAGTCCCCTCTCCTGAAACATGTGGTTTCATTTAGGCGATTTCTTTTCATGATCTTAAAGGAAGATGAAGAACTAGATTTGTCACTCAATCTTAAAATTGATGATTGTGATTATGTTATTTATGCCACAACGGAAACGATGAAATGTTTAAATTGCAAGGAGGTGGGCCATTTAATTCGCACATGACCTCGTAAAAATAATGAAAGCAGGTCAGTGGCTGTTGATAGTGTGAGTGATGTTGGTGAGACGGCTGAGGCCGAACCGTCAAATGCTGCTCCGTCTCAGACAGAGTCAGATAAAAGGAAAGACAGTGACGACGTGAGTTTATCTGCGAGTTTAACAGCTCAGGTTACTGACCCCGATATTGTGGTTGAGAAAAGTAGTTCAGCCAATACTACTGATACTCCAATTTCTAAATCTGTTATGGAGACAGATATGCAAAGAGACGATGGAACGGTTAATGTTTTGCAGTCGGATTTACTTTGGGATGGTATTGAAATGGAGGCGGAACAGAGCCAATTTAAAGTGCCAACGAAAAGGAAAAAGCCTAGCGGTTTTCAAGGTGTTAAATCAAATAAAGCAGATGTGGAGGATGGTTATTGTGACGATGGAATGGAAAGCGGTAGTGAGTCCTCGGATTCTAGCGTTAGTTTGTCTCAGAGTGACTTGTCTATCAACAGTTATGAAGCTGAGGATATTAAACTCTTTCTCAGGGCTACAAAAAACAAAAGAGGGATGCGTGTAATTGAGTATTTTCCTGACACAAAACAGTTTGTTGACAAAACTAGGCTTTTCATGTCAGAAGGTTTGTTTACAAACAAAGAGATATATCGGTTAAAAAAGATAGTGAGAACGCTCTCGTCTGGTGATGTTAATGATAGTGAGAAGACTATGACCATGGATGTAGTGGGTGTGTGTGCAGTTCTGCTTTGTTTGTTTTTTTCTATTTTCTAAACATGTGTGAGGTGAATATTGCAACAATGAATGTAAATGGTTTAAGGGAAATTAGAAAAAGAGCTAAAGTGTTTGAGTTGGTTAAACAAAAAAAAGTTGATGTTGCCATGTTGCAAGAAACTCATAGTGATTTAAGAAATGCTGCTGACTGGGCAGAGGAGTGGGATGGAGTCTCACTTAGTGGAGGGGTTGCCATTCTTTTTGCTAAATGTTTTATTCCACACACTTATCAGGTTGAAGAAGTTGTTAAAGGCAGGCTTTTAAAAGTAAGAGCCACTTTTGAAAAATGCACTTTTGTTTTTATTTGTGTGTACGTCCCTACTTCAGCTGTGGAAAGAATGGTGTTTTTAAATGTACTCTGTTCTGTTATGCAAAAATGTTGTGCGGAAGAATACTTATTTCTGGGTGGGGATTTTAACTGTACAGTGTCAAATTTGGATAGGAACCATATTGAGCCTCATTTGCTCTCACGTAATCGTTTAATTCAACTTGTTAAGACACATGAGTTATGTGACATTTGGAGGCGGTTTAATGGGGCACAAAAGCAGTACACCTGGACTCATGTTCGAGACAGTGTCATCTCTTTAGCAAGGTTGGATTGGTTCTATGTATATAAGCATCACTGTAATATTGTTAAAAAATGTTTAATTACCCCCTTTGGGTTTTACTGATCACAGCATTGTGCAGTGCTTTGTGTTTGTAAACTTCATCAAACCAAAGAGTGCATTCTGGCAATTAAATGTTAATTTGTTAAGCGATAAGTATTTTAAAGACATGTTTAAGGTGTTTTGGGAGGAGTTCAAAACTATAAAGGGATCTTTTAATTCCTTACGACAATGGTGGGACTTTGGGAAAATCCAAATGAAGCAATTTTGCATACAATATGCTCAAAACGTCAATAAAGAGGCTACTTTAGTTATGAACACCTTGGAGGCCGATATTTTAAAACTTCAAAAATTAGCTGAGTCAACTGGTGTCCAAAGCTATTTTGACTTTTTGGTCAATAAGAAGACACAGTTGGCTGATTTGCTGGGTTTTAAAACACAGGGGGCTCTGGTCAGATCGCGGTTCCAGTGTGTGAACCAGATGGATGCTCCTTCCAGGTTTTTTTTTAACTTGGAGAGGAAGAATGGCCAGAGTAGGGCCATTCATGCCTTGCGCTCTGAATCTGGTAGATTATTGATGGACCCTGCAGAAATCCGTAAAAGAGCAGTTGTTTTCTATAAAAACTTGTACGAAAATGAGCTTGGAGCAGAATATGAGGGTGAAAGTGAATTTTTTGTCAACTTACCTCAGATGTCAGAGAAGGCAACTGCTGAGATCTCAGGTGCTTTGAGTGAGGGTGAGCTGTATAAGGCCCTCCAAGGAATGGAGTCTGGAAAGGCCCCGGGAATCGATGGTCTGCCAGTAGACTTGTATAAGTCATTCTGGGCTGAACTGAAAGAGGGCCTGCTGGAGGTTTTGAACGAAAGCCTGGCTGAAGGCCGGCTGTCTCTGAGCTGCCGCAGAGCAGTGTTAACCCTCTTGCCCAAAACAGGTGACCTTACTGACATCAAGTGTTGGCGACCCGTCCCATACAGAAGTCACATAGATCGAAATATATTTAAAATAAATACATTTTTATATATTGAAATATCTTACATTTAAATAGAAGAAAATATGTTTTATAAAATATATGTAAATATATTCTAAAATATATTACAAAAATATATTTAAATATTTGATTCTGGCCCGCTTTTTAATATTTTCCACATATATTAAACATATGTAAATATATTTTTATTGGAAATATTTACATATATTTATTTCCCATATATGTAAATACATTTAGATATCAGACTATGTAAATATATTCATTTGGAATATATGTCTATATATTAATTTCTAATATTTGTTAACATATTACATTTCAGTACATGTAAATATATTACATTTCTATATATGTAAATATTTTATATTGTAAATGTTTACATATATTTATTTCCCATATATGTAAATACATTTAGATATCAGACTATGTAAATATATAAATTTGCAATATATGTCTATGTATTAATTTCTAATATTTGTAAACATATTACATTTCAGTACACACATATACATATATACATATACATATACATATACATATATGAATTTAAACATTCAAATACTGAACAGAAATTGGAGACTGAAAAATGTAAAAATCCCCAGACAATGCAACTTAAAAACTGTGACAGTATAAATTCACTTGCAAAAATGAGCAGTATATTCAGATGACATAACACCTGCTATAGAAAAATAAGAATTTTATTGACATTGACAAAAGAACAGAGTGCACATAAACTGCACAATTAAAACATAAATCAAACCAGCAACTTTACTGAAATTGCTATTATGAATACTATAGGATGATGCTAAAACCTGAAAAGTAATTCTTGAAGTTTGTTTTTTTTTAATTAATTAATTAAAGTCTGTGTAAAAAAAAAAAAAAAAAAATTTAGAGTTGTCTAATAGAGAGGGTGAAAGAAGAACGTTCATCTCGTTCCGCTTTCTCAGGGAACAAGGTTACAGCTAAGTAACCGGGAACGTTCCCTTTCGAAAGCTTCAGTCGATGCTGCGCTGCTCAGCGCATTGGGAACGAGAATACCCACGCCGCCGTGCTTGAAAATGTCTGGACCCCTAAGGTTGTGCAGGTGTGCTACCAAACCACAAGAAGGCCTCAGACATTAGCTTGTGATGTTGACTCAAGGACATGAGAGTCCGGAGTAGCATGGACATCCAAACTATAAAATCTTATGAATGTGTGCGGAGAGGACCAACCTGCCGCATCACAAACCTGTTGTAAGGGGGCACCCCTTGCTAAAGCACTAGAGGAGGCGACCCCCCTTGTGGAGTGAGCTCTAAGACCTATAGGCGAAGCTTGACCGCGCGCCTCATAAGCCAAAGCAATAGCATCCCTGACCCAGTGAGACATGGTCTGCCTGGTGGCAGCTGCTCCTCTGTTACCACCACCATAACAGACGAACAGTTGCTCCGACTTACGCCACTGGCTAGTGCGGTGGACATAAGTCTGAAGAGCACGGACTGGACACAGTCTATAAGATTTCTCCTGCTCCGGCGTTATGAACTGCGGAGGACAGAAGGCCTCTAGAATGACCGGATGTACAGCCGAAAACGGAACCTTAGGCAGGTAATCAGGATGAGGATGCAGAATCACTTTCACACTCCCTGGGGCAAAGTCTAAGCATGATGGTGAGATAGACAGAGCCTGCATATCCCCAATTCTCTTCAAAGAAGTTATTGCCATGAGAAAAAAACATTCCCCTTGAGCTGGGTGGCCATCCAAGACTGCTCCCCAGCCCATCAGGGAGGCATCTGTCGTTAGCAGTCTGCAACGACACGGTGCCCCTAGAGTGGGACCCAAGGCAAGGAACCGGGGTCTGAGCCACAGAGATAGTGTACGAAGCCCGCGGCGCGTCACTTTTATTTGCCTTTGAGGATTGGCTCTCGGATGAAATCCTCTGGCTTTTAGCCACAACTGAAATGGTCTCATGTGTAACAGCCCCAAAGGAATCACCGTGGATGCTGAAGCCATGAAACCTAACATCTTTTGATACTGACAAACAGTGTGATCCTGGCCTAGCCTGACCTTGCTCATGGTCTGCTGAATGGTCTCAATCCGAGCGGGAGACAGTTGTGCCCGCATCGTGATCGAATCCCAAACGATCCCGAGATAAGTCGTTCTCTGGGCCGGACAGAGAACACTCTTCTCGGTGTTGAGTCTCAACCCCAGAGAAACTAGATGAGCTAACACGATGTCCCTGTGTTGTAGCGCCATCTCTTGCGATTGGCTAGTATCAGCCAATCGACGATATAATTCAAAATGCGAATGCCCTGGAGTCATAATGGAGCCAGCGCTGCATCCATGCATTTTGTGTACGTGCGAGGTGATGAGGCTAGGCCGAAAGGAAGAACCCGAAACTGGTATGCTTCGCCCCCGAAAGCGAACCTCAGGTATTTCCTGTGTTGTGGCAAAATTTCTATATGAAAATATGCGTCCTTCAGATCGATCGTGATGAACCAATCGCGATGCCGAATTTGCGACATGACCGTCTTGACGGTTAACATCTTGAACTTGAGTGCTCTGATTGTACGGTTTAAGCCTCGAAGAATCAAGATTGGACGCACTCCCCCACCCTTTTTGGGAACTAGGAAATATCTGCTGTAATAGCCTGACTCTCTCTGTGGAAGAGGAACATGTTCTATGGCCTCTTTGCCCAGAAGAATTTGTAGTTCTTGAGACAGTACCTGCATCAGCTCCGGTTTCACGGAAGTGGAGACCACGCCGTTGAAACGTGGAGGATGACGAATAAATTGGATCCTGTATCCTATCCGTACTGTGCTCAACACCCATGCAGAAATGCCTGGCAGAAGTTTCCACGCTGCCAGACTCTCTGAGAGTGGTACCAATTTCAGTACTTCCTTTTGAGGGGATGTTAGATATTCCAGTGCTTCCTGCTGTCATTCAGGACACGGAACATCTAATATCTCGCTGGAAACCCCCGCCCCCCGAGGCACAAGAAGCGGCGGGGATGGAGGGGTTTTGTGAGGGTAACGGGGTGGAGCGAAAAGCTCTCGAGCGCGCACCACCCCGTGAGGGACTACCCCCACCAGCACGGGCGCCATAGCGTCAGGACTTCTTCTTATTAATGAAAGTCCTGAGGTCTGGCTTGGGAGGTTGCTGAGCACGGCGAACCTGTCCCCAATCCCTACGAGGGGGATGACGGTCTGCCATGCTCTGCTTTTTAACCTCCCTGGTTTTTGAAGGACCGGGGCGAGGCTGGGTGGCTGATGGCCCCTCCCCTTGAGTGCGGCGAGGAAGAAATTGAACGAACGCTTCTTCATGTTTCTTTACTTCCCTAAACCTGTCAACGACCGTATTAACCGAATCGCCAAACAGGCCAGATGGAGAGATAGGAGAGTCTAAAAGAAACCAAACGTTCCTTCTCTTTAATGCCCGTCAAATTAAGCCACAGATGCCTCTCCGTGCTGACTAAAGCTGACATCGACCGGCCAATGGCACGAGCCGTCTGCTTTTGCTGGTCGCCTGGAGAGACAAATCTGTGGCCCGACGAAGCTCAGCGAATGCTTCCTCGTCGATTGTACTGCCCACACTCAAGTCCTTCAACCGGTCAGCCTGGTATGCCTGTAACACTGCCATAGTGTGCAGCGCAGCACCAGCCTGACCTGCAGCTTGGTAAGCTTTACCCACTAGCGATAATGTAATTCTACAAGGTTTAGTGGGGAGAGTAGGTTTCTTCACCGAGGATGCAGATTCAGGCGAGAGATAGCTCACAAGCGACTCTTCAACCTGAGGCATCTCTGAATACCCCCGCGACTTTGCATCCACGATAGTTGAAAAAGTCAACGTCGAGGGCACAAAGATGCGGGAAGTATATGGTTTGCTGCATGACTTCGACAGCTCATCATGGAGGTCCTCGAAAAAGGGGAGAGACTGATGTTGCGGTCTCTCTCTCCTACCACCCGACAGAAACCTATCCTCCAGCTTACTACATTTGGGGGTCTCTTGTTCATGTGGCCAGTCAAGCTGCAGCCTGTCCACCGCGCGAGTAACCACCTCGAGCAGCTCCTCGACCGATTTCCTCTTGCGAGAGGAGCGTTCAGAGGCGGCCTGCTCATCGCCCGAAGACTCAAGAGATATATCATCCTCCTCGTGAATCGAAGAAGAAGCACCGGAGCGCGCTTCGAGATCACGAGAGAGGATGCATGGATCTGGTGACACTGTAAGCGAAAGGGACGGGCCCGTCGCTCGCTCGTCGTCATGCAGACCCGCACGAGAGCCCTCCGACGAAAAGGTGGGTGCGGTCTGAAAATAGTCCAGACGAGCACGAAGCATCTTCACTGAGAGCAGCTCACAATGCTCGCACTCGCCCGTCTCTAAAGCCAGAACCGCGTGCTCTTCCCCCAAACAAACAAAACAGTAATCATGCGTATCCAGCTCATACATAGGACGAGAGCATGGAGGAACACAACACTTACTGTTTCGTTGGGTCATCGTACGAAGATCTGTAGTAGACAAAAAAGAATCTTCCTGACGCACACATGCACAGAATGATCTGAAGACAAAAGACCTGTTGATGCACCTGTGGCTTATCTATTTATAGCCCCGTGTTGCGGGCGCGCTCAGATGACGTCATCAACCGAGGCTATATTACCGCCGGGTCAATTCTATCGACGTGTTACACACATTATTCACAGCTGGTCACGAACAAGACGTTTCCCAATGCGCTGAGCAGCGCAGCATCGACTGAAGCTTTCTAAAGGGAACATCCAAACCTTGCCCCTGATTCCTTCAAGATTTTATGGATTAATATAAAAAAATTAATTAACATGACAATACTTTGATTTTTTTTTCTTGCAAATGCAAATTGTATCAAAATTGGTGTTTTTGGAGTGTGTGTGTGTAGTTTAATTTGTAGAACAAAACATCAAAGTAGAGTCATGTTAATTTTGCCACTGTCTTTACTTTACGAAAAAACACCATTATATAAATCCATAAAAAATCTTGAAGGAAGCAGGGGCAGGGTTTGGATGTTCTTCCTTCACCCTCTCTATTAGACAACTCTAAACAATAACAGGGAATTGACGCCAACTTAGAATTGATGGCCTGTCCCAGGTGTCCAGCAGTTGCCTTTTTATGGCGTTTCATGACAGCATCTGCAAAACAAAACAATAAAGATGATAAAAAAACATTTGGATTAGTCAGTTGTTACTTGACATGATTCTGGTCAAGTGTTTATACCCTTAACCCTTAAGGTCACTGCACACTATAGTCGGATATTTTCACACATTAAAAAATAAATACGACCTCACTTTGTGTCAATCACGTTTACACAATACCTCCGAAACTTGTTTCTGACATAAAAAAATATTGGATCTTAACCACTGAAAGAAGACTAGGACATACGCCGCGTTTCCACCGCTGGAACTTTACCCAGGAACTAGGGACTTTGGGCTGGTACTCGGTGTGTTTCCACAGTAGGAACCAGGATCTAAATAAAGTTCCGGGTAGAAAGTCCCTGCTCACGAGGTAGTACTTTTTCAAAGGTCCGGAACTTTCGGGGGCGGGACTTGAGCGCTAAACATCCTGATTGGTTGAGTTCACGCAGCATTGTGATTTCAACAACCATTTATTCGGATAATTTTCAAACTATTACTGTTATTGTATCACGAAATGTAGTTTTAAAAGTATTTCAGGCGAGAATGTAGTTGTTTAAAACTCAAATCTGTGGTTTATTTATAAAGACAGCGCCTATTTAAAAATGTGTTTCGCCGATTTCAGAGATGGTCAGCTCCACGCGATCAGCGGAAGCTCAGAGCTTATGTATCCTCCGAGAGCAGTCTGAACTCGGCTAGTCCTTCTGAAATGTGCTGCTGGCTCTGATGTCTTTTTAGTGGTTAAACTTAAAATATAATTAGTTTTGTGTAAATCTAACAGGTAATCTTTGGTCTTCATTCAATTGATCTATATGTTAAAGGGTTAGTTCAGCCAAAAATGAAAATTATGTCATTAATGACTCACCCTCATGTCGTTCCAAACCCGCACAGTTTAAGATATTTCAGATTTAGTCCGAGAGCTTCTGATCCTCCATTGAAAATGTATGTACGGTATACTCTCCATGTCCAGAAAGGTAATAAAAACATCATCAAAGTAGTCCATGTGACATCAGAGGGTCAGTTAGAATTTATTGAAGCATTGAAAATACATTTTGCTCCAAAAATAACAAAAATTACGACTTTATTCAGGATTGTCTTCTCTTCCGGATCTGTTGTGAATGCGACTGCTGTGACTGTTGACGTATGATGCTGCTGACATGTTTTCTGGTGCGCCCAATAACAAAGATAACACATCAGTGTTCCGAAGATGAACGGAGGTCTTACGGGTTTGGAACGACATGATACAATTTCATTGTATTGTAGGCTGTATATATACACATTTCCCTGAACGAAGTACATTTCTGCGGCTATTATTATGTTTAAATGAAAACGAAAGGAGGCAGTGGTATTTGATATCATAGCCTATTTCATCTTATTGTAAATATACAGTGAGGAAAATTGCAGTAGCCAAGGCGAGCTGACTGATGTTAAGTACGCTGTTGTTTGCAGAATTACCAGACTTGCGTCGTTTTGTCCGCGGGAGATCACACTCCCGAGTCGAACTCACATAGTCCGAACTACCGAGGAAGCAAGTCCAAAATTTGCGTACTCTGTATTGAGAAACACGGGCAGGCTTACGTCACCAGACTATTTGCCTAATCTTCACGGTACTTTAGACCGCGGTGGAAATGCTGAAAGCAACAGGTCTGTGGGGGGAAAATAGTTCCTGGGCAAAAAAGTTCCTGGTACAATTGTTCCGGGTAATTTCGGTGGAAATGCGGCAATAGACATGACTTTATGGATATACAGCAAATGTGGGGGAAATTATGATTCACACTGGTGCACTTCTGAATAGATGTATTATAGCAAACCGGGTTTAATGAATCTCACACCTAACATACAGCATTATGGTCATTTCACACTGCCACCAATTTTGTTTTGTTTGGTCAGTGCGTTCACCCTGTTGTATGGCTGAGTATGGCAAGTGTGAAAAGTTAATTTGCAAAAACTGATAAATGCCATTTTTTTAAAAAAAATGTGTATAGCACGTATAGCACGATCTGAACCCTAAATATCTTTGGTCAAAAAATCCGGTATTGTCCACTTTCAAGGCATAATATAATTCAATATAATTCAAATATTAACAATGGTGGTTATAAATGTAATGTGAAGCTTTTACATTCACAATGCTCATTTTGATCTTGGTGGTGAAGTGTGCAGAAAATTCTGCTGGACTGAAATTTAGTCTTTGGTGAACAGTTTTCAAGAGTGCAAATAAGATTTAAGTTTAAAGCACCTTTCAGACATGTGTGAGGTTTCCACAAGCAACAAAGTCTACTTGAACAAACACTTTACTACATTTAAAGTTTAGAAAATCTTACTTATAATTCCCACCTTCACCATCGATCTGGCATGGCAGATGACCATTACAGACTGTTTCACTTTGAAGTGAGGCACAGTCACAGTACTCGGTTCTGTCTTACCAGTATTAATTTTCATTTCAAAGCACTATTTTATTATCATCTGTGTCTCATTTTGAATTATGTTGTACGTCTCTGGTTGTAGTGTCCTCAGTGCAGTGTTAAACAGGATGGCCTTGTAAGACATACAGGACTCAAATATTTGATATTTATTTGACATATTTTTAATATCTGATAAACTTCTGAATGTTTGAGGTTTTTCTTACTAGTCAGATGGTTCATAGTGCCTGGAGAAGTTCTTCAACAAGAGGTCCACTCCAACTCTGCTGCACGGTCAAGAATATAGGAAAATAAACAATGTGTCACATAGCCAACAATACGTAGTATACAATGTCAGATTTATTAGAAATAAACTACAGCAGAGGTGAAATGCAGAAAAGAGAAAGAATAATGTACAGAACCTACAAAAAATCTTAAGAAAAGAGAATTTACGTTTTTAGGTTTTAAAGATGCTTGATGATAAAGGTGAAATATATTGTATACATACATATAAACGGGTATATATCGTTTAGATTTGTAATGTTTTTTAATGGAGTCTCTTATGCTCATCAAGGTTGTATTTAGTTGATCAAAAATACAGAAAAATAGTAATGTGAAATATTATTGCAATTTCTAATATTGGTTTCCTTTCTTATTATACTTTTAAATATAATTTTTATAAATTTTCTTCTGTGACGCAGCACTGTATTTTCAGCATCATTACTCAGAACATCATTCTAAGTTATTATCAGTGTTGATAATATTATCAACTGTTGTGCTGCTTAATATTTTTGGAACCTGTGTTCCATAAATAAAATAAAAAGTTCAAAACAACAGAATTGATTCAAAATAGAAATTTTGACAATATTCTAACAGTATCAATTTTTATCCATTTAACACCTTAATCCCTGCTGAATAAAAGTATTCTAAAAGTTTCTTTAAAAAAAAGAAATGTACTGACCAAACAGTAGTGTATATTTAACACACACACACACACACACACACACACACACACACAAAAATATATTTTAAATATTAGCATGGCTTTACAGGAATCAATTATATTTTAAGGTATACTCAAATATAAAACTGTTATGTTAAAATTAAAACAGCACAACTGTTTCCAACACTGATAATAAATCAGCATAATTTAATGATTTCTGAAGGATCATAATGATGCTGAAAATTTAGCATGGCTTTACAGGAATCAATTATATTTTAAAGTATATTAAAATATAAAACTGTTACGTTAAATTTCAATGATAGTCTATTTCACAAAATTACAGTTTTTTCCTTTATTTTATCCAATTTTTTTTATTATCTGTTCACATCTTATTTTTTATTATCTGTGTGTTGTTGTTGTCTCTGTGTTCTGGAAGCTTGTGACACTAAAACAAATTCCTTATATGTGCAGACATACTTGACAATAAAGCTCTTTCTGACTCTGATTTGCGTGTGTGTAATAGCTATACAGTAGGCCTAATACAGTACAAATGGAAATGCTTATTTTTCAATTAAAGATAACTTATAGATTTAATGGACTGCTTTGGGTGCTTGACACTTCATTGGTCGTTTTGTTTAAGAATGATATTCAAGGTTAAGAGTACGCTGTAAGTTATTTAAATATAAATTGTTTCATCTAGGTATTTAACAACATTACCTACATTAAAGAAAGACGACTTTCCTTATTTATTACGTCTTCCCTTAGGGTAAAATGCACGTTTTCTTGCATGGCTGGATGTTGGAATCACGTTGTTTGCATTCTCCCAGACTGATTAGCTGTTAGCTGAAGTCGAAACGCGGACGTTAAAAAACCTAACTCCGTTAGCGCGAGTCGAGCTCGCTGTGAAGCGGGAGCGAGCAGCCGGCAGAGGATTCCGCTTAGTCTTAAAGCCTCCCTCGAACAGCTATGCTCACAAATCAAACACTTGTCAAAAAAGAAAAATAGATTCTCAGCTTAGAGTTTGGTATTCGTATGGTCTAGGTGGTCATACGGGATATGCCTTAAATACGGGACAACTGCGTTCCATACAGCTTTCATAATGCTTCTTTGACCCCTTAAATACAGGATGATACCATATTATACAGAACGGTTAAATCAATTAGCTTTTTTTAATTCATCCATTAACAAATTGCCAACAAAACATTTACAAAGCTATAAAAAAAAACTCATCTACACAAAATATGTGATTAAAATCCCAGACTTTCATAAATAAGAGCTTAAATCTATAGCTAGCTTACCTCTTATAGTTAGCCTCTGTTAGCTCACGGTTGTGATGCTAACGGACTTATTCCCATGACACTGTAAAGTAAATATTCAACAGAAGCGTGTCAATTACATGTAAGAAAGTGTCAGGAAAACTTGTATGTATTATTTGTGTAATTTTAGGGACTAAACTTACCTGAAAGCAGTAAAAACAACAGTGAGAGACGGAGAGATTTGCTACTTGTCAGCTGAGTTGCGGCCCCGTTTCCATGGTAACTCCCTCCACTCCAGTTTAAATGCGCCTCGAATGTTCAACGCGCGCGCCCATCAAACACATTACACAGCGTTTACATAGTACATAAAATTATAAAGTCCTGACACTTGATAACATATTAAGTTGATAGTAGGCCTAAAAAAAATAATAATAAAATATCAACAAAATAAAATAAAATAAAATAAAATAAAAAAAAAAATAAAAAAATTAAAAATGGTAAACAGTGTAGAAACAAAATGCATTGCTGCACTGCAAAAACACATTGATTAAAAGTTATTTGAGGCATGAATATAATTTAACACACTCGCAACATATGTATTTTTAAAATAGATTTTCAAAATATATTTCAATATATTTAACAGTGCTTCACATATATGTGAATATATTACCTTTCCGTATGGGGTATCTCTGCTCTGTAGTGACTACAAACTGCTCTCCAAATTGTTGGCTAATCGGTTAGCATGGGTGATGAATTCTGTCATCAATCCTGATCAGACCTACTGTGTTCCACTGTATTCCACTGTGTTCTACTGTGTTTTGCCAAAAGTTCACTGATTACATAAGATTTCTTAAGATCAATGGGGGTTTATGTGCTCCTTTTAAAGTTCATAGAGGTGTTAGACAGGGGTGCTCATTATCTGGCATGCTCTATTCTTTAGCGATTGAACCACTTTTACAGCAAATAAGGGCTAAACTACATGGTATATGTTTGCCAAACTTTAAGGATAATCTCATATTGTCAGCTTATGCTGATGATGTGATAGTTATGATTAGCAGGCAAAGAGACATACAGGTTTTGTTAAAACTACTCACAGCCTTTAAAGTTTTATCTTCTGCAAATGTAAACTGGAGGAAAGGTGAAGCATTATTATTGAGTAAATGGACAGAGCGAAGACCAGAACTTCCAGAGGGCTTAGTTTGAGGAACAGCGGGTTTTAAATATTTAGGTGTGTTTCTGGGTAATGATTTAAAAGTGCAAAAAAATTGGGATGGGGTCATTGAGAAAATTAAAGGTCGCCTGGAAAAATGGAAATGTTTAACTCTGAAGATGTCGTACAGAGGGCGAATTTTAGTAGTTAATAATTTAATTGCATCCTCATTATGGCATAAATTTGCATGTATCAATCCTCCCACTCACCTGTTAGCTAAAATCCAGGCTACTTTAGTAGATTTCTTTTGGGATAAACTGCATTGGGTCCCGCAGAGTGTTATCTTTGCCAAAAGAGGAGGGTGAACAAGGCTTAATACATTTGCAAAGCAGGTTAGCAACCTTTCGGTTGCAGCGTATCCAAAGACTATTAGTTGGTTCAGCTGATTTTAAATGGTGTGCCGTGGCTTATGTGATTTTACACAAGCTTGAGAATCTGGGGCTGGACAAAACACTTTTTCTGTTGGACTCCATGAAACTGAACACTTCTGGTTTGCCATTGTTTTACAGGAACATTGTTAAGGTTTGGAGTCTTTTTGTTTTTAATCAAACAGAAGAACAACAGTCTCTTTATTGGCTCCTGGAAGAACCTCTAGTTCGGGGAGCACGTTTGGATTTATCTCCCAGACAGCAAGCAGTTTCGGCCCAGATCCGGCCCACATCTGCCCCGCATGGATTTCACGTGGGCCAGATCTGGGCCGAAACTGCTTGCTGTCTGGGCTGCCAGTGGACTGTACCCAGGACTTAATAAAGCACTGGTGGGTAACAAAGTCATCACCTTGGGACAATTATTGGAGTCAGCAGGACCTGATTTTAAAAATGAAGAAACAGTTGCTCAACGGTTGGGTTTCAGATCTACTCGTCTAGTTAAACAGCTATTATTGAAGTGGCAGGCCGCACTTAAACCAACGGAATGGTCTTTGCTCTCTAGTTTCCGTGATGGCCTCAGTAAGCCCAATCCCACAGACTCCTTCCCTCGTTTGTTTCTTTCTGTGAACATATAAGGTTTTTCAGGATTTTTTTTAAAGTCTGTTGAATCTCTGGATGTAGAGTTTTTATCTTGTATGGGGAAAACACTGTATAAGTACTGTGTGATCAGTTTTAACAAAAAAATTGTTAGATAAGAAGGTTGACACCCCATGGCGTGATTTTTTTCAAGTTAGATGCAAGTAGAAAACCTGAATGGAGGGCATTGTATAAACCACCATTGATCAAAAGAGCTGGTGACTTGCAGTGGAGGATCCTTTATGGTGCCATTGCAGTCAATTCTTTCATCTCAGTCTTGAACCCAGAGATTGGTGCTGAATGTCCTTTTCGCAATGAGAGGGAAACCATTTTTCATGCTTTTGTGAACTATGCTAGATTGAATGTTTTGTTTTTGTTTTTAAGAAATGTTTTCACACGTTGCAGTGAAACCTTTTCTTTGGAAGTGTTTATTTTTGGTTTTAAATATGTAAGGAAAAGACGATTTTTTTTTTGTCAATTGTTTAATTTTATATTAGGTCAAGCCAAGCTGGCTGTCTATATAAGCAGGAAGAAGAAAGTTGAACATAATCTGGAACAGAATATAGTTGTTTTTTTTTTTCAAATATGGTACAAGCAAGGATATTGATTGATTTTAATTATTATAAGCATATGGATGATCTTGACACATTTGAAAGTATTTGTTGCTGTAACGGTCTTCTGTGTTGTTTGTTTGAAGCCGACCTGGTTTTTACATTTATGTGATTTGCTTTAGGCATCAATAATGGTTTTAATTGTACTGTGATTTTTCTACTTGTATTAAAGTTTTGTTAAAAATCAAAATTCTCTCTCTCTCTCTCTCTCCTCGTAAAGCATTTATTTATTTATTTATTTATTGGGTCGTTTCTTTCTTCCACTCCACACTCCAGACCAGTAGGTGGCAGTAATGCACATTTTCGCTGGTTTGCCAAAACGCTAGAAGAAGAAGAAAAAGAAGACTTTTATTTTGGTTTGACGCCGTGACGTCATAAGTCTGCTCCCCGCGTCTGTGATTCGGCTGAGGAGAGGTTTGTGTTTTTAATCATCTGAAGTGTTTAAATAATTACAACCAATTTATTGTACAGATAACTATTGTTTAATTTACCTTCGTAACACGTTACCTAACACTAAAAAAACATTTCTTCGTGTAAGTTAAGCTTATCTGCATGAGTAACAGAACAGTTGTGTCTCATTTCTCTCCCTGAGTTCTGAATCACTAGATTGTAAACACGAATTCGCTCCCTAGCAAGTAGTGATGGAGAAACGGAGCTCTTTAAAACTAAACTGAACCCAATTTGTAGCAAAATGATTCTGTTTCGAACGACACAAACGTGTAGTGAAAACAAACCCAGCAAATGTTTGGATAAAAACGCGGAATATACTGTCATACAATAAGAAATATAAAGCACAAGTAAATGCTAAACTTCCTGTATACTTTGTGTCCTTTGGTTTGAACTGCGTGTTTTGAGCGGTGTGTTTGTCTAGTGCTTGAGGAGCTGATGGAGATGTAGTTTTGACTTCTCTTTCTATCGGTTAATTATTCCCTTCTTAATCACGACAGACTGTCCAAACACACAGAACCATGGCGTTTATTAAAGAGGAGACTGTAGACATAAGGATTGAAGAAGTCTTCTGTCTCAAACAAGAGGATTTCGAGGAACTAACAGGTTGGTTTTCAATCTCAAAGCATCTGATTCTTATTAAACCGTCATCATGAGTTTGTTGTGACTGGATTGACAGAAAGTCCAGTAGAGTATAGTCCAGCTGTTACTTCTGTCACCATATCATAACACATCTGCATTAATGTATAATACCCATCAGCTGCTACTTTGGCTGAACGTCAAATAAAGATAGATATAATAAGGACAGGAAGAGGTTTTAGAGAGTGTAGGGGTGTAACGGTACATGTATTCAGCATGTGTACCTAACAAATCATTCGTTTTTCCAGGAAATTCAGACAATAAATGCTGATGTGGCGAGACCGATCATTAAATTCTAACACCTCCGTGAAGCTGGCCCTCCACTCAACGCAAAATAGTTTGTGCCTGTAATATTTTCGTTTGTGCCGCTTCCGTTTTTAAAACATTAGACACTGAATTATAGACGATGACGTCGCCAGCCCCCCACACGCTCCAGATTTACACCAAATAGTCTCAGTTGTTTGTGCTGGTAATATTTTAGTTTTTCCTACTGTCTCTTTTATAAACTGATTAATGTAGCAAAACACTGGCAAAAGTATTGATTATGAATGTGTCGTTTTCCTAATAAAAGGCCTTAAAAAGTCTTAAAATGTCTTAAATTCAGATTCAATAGGGCTGAAATATTTTTGTTCACATTATCGCTAAAATATCTTTTATATAATGTAGGGCTGCAACTAACGATTATTTTAATAATCGATTAATCTGTCGATTATTTTTTCGATGAATCGGATAAAAAACAAGAAAAGCATTCATTTCCAACCCTTTATTCAAAAACAGAACTAAAATCTTTAGAAAGTGCACAAACATGTTTCTCCTTGAACATCCCTGAGCTGTTATAATAATAATAATAAAATAAAATAAAAATGGACTAACACAAAAAACATACACATGTATGCTTTACATCTGCCAAATATATAGACTTTTTTTTTAATAAAGTGCCACTTGAGCTGCCAGAACAATAAATAATTTATAAAAAATAAAGAACAATACAAATCAGAAAATTTAACAGGATTTGTTTGAATGTCAGAACTCAGAACTTGTTCTCTACACTACACTGCAGACGCACACACTCACAAACTCTCACACTGACACACACACACACACATATACAGACACACACACACACACACGTACACACTCTCTCTCTCAAGTTCACTTGAAGCTTATTCATTAAATTATAGTAAGTGCAAGGTTCATTTATACACCAAGTGCTATAAAAGAACTTTAAAATTAAATTAAAAAGTACAACACACACAAATATATTTGTCAATAAAAACCTATATGGGACAAAGCACAGAATATACACTGCAAAAAATGCTTTTCTAACTTAGTAGTTTTGTCCTGTTTTCAGTCTAAATATCTAAAAAATCTTAAATCAAGATACATTTACTAGACACATGAAATAGCATAAGAAATAAAAAAAAAAACAAAAAAAGAAAAATTATCTAAAAAAAAAAAAAAATCTACCATGCTAATGGGGTAAGAAAAATAATTTTAATGAGATATAATCTCAAACAGAAGTTTTAAGCATCACTTAATTTTCTCATGCCATTTTTCTTGTCTAGTAGCCTAATCTTGATTTAAGATTTTTTAGATATTTGGACTGGAAACGAGACAAAATTACTAAGTAAGAAAAGCTTTTATTGCAGTGTAGCTATACGTGACAACAGATTGAAAAATGAATGGTCCAAAAAAGGCGAGTGAATAAAAACATGTCTTTAGTCTTGCAATGCAAAGTGCAAAGTAACTATACCACCCCTGCTTTACTACTGTTATTAACGAGCTAACGCTAACTTGTCATGCTTGTCAAGCTGGATAACGAGCAAACACCAGCACCAGGGACATTACGTTCCTCACTTCAAAACGGAACAAAAGTAGGATTCTGTAGTGACTTACCCTGCTGTTGAACTCCCTTCCTCCTCATCAAAGACTCCAACATGTTTGCGTTTCAGGTGCTGGATCATTGCCGTGGTGCTCCCGTGCCATGCCATGTCGCGTTTGCATATTTTGCAGTTAACACACACTTTTTCTGTTTATTTAGTGTGAAGTGCTCCCACACCTTGGATGACTTGGGTCGCACGGATTTATCTGCCTCTGCCGTGTATCTTTCCTCTACCTCCGCCCATTTTTCACACTCCTTACTTGCTCACCCCCTTCTATAGCCCTTTCCCAAATGGCACACTCCGGACTTGTGGACTTCCTCAGAGTCCACACTTTGGTGACGTCATGTAGAGCAGACCTATAGGGCCCTTGGCGTGTGTCCACGAGGCCAGACTCGATTGTCACACCGGAAATAACAGTCTGGTTGTTTTTTGACAGGAGTTTCAGATGAATTTACAGGTTTAAATATAAATACTAGGTTTACATATGACTCAGTAAAGCCCTGACATTCGGTTCTATTTATTTAATGAATCCTAATGCGATCGTATTATTCAACACGCTATTATTATGTTTGAAATATCAACCACTTGTCGATGACCATAATGTTTGTATAAACTGTAGGTAACAACTGGTAAAATGTACACCTAGGTCATAAAAACCATAATGATACCTACACTATTAAACTATTTTCTTCCCAGCCATGTCATCAATTGCTCTTGAGCGAAATCTCCTCCCATCTGTTGTCTGATTGGCATTTCGCAAGGATTCCTGGGTAGTTAAAGTGTGCGGCGCCTGCATCTATGCGGGCTTCGCGGAAGACCGCTTCAAGGGTACAAAGGGGGCGCTGCTGAGCACACTTCAGAGCGTTAAAATGCTGAATGGGACGCCATACGGACTCATAGACTCGGCGAGCACGCGCAATTTAAGTCCATGAGACCGAAAGTCCACATGAAGTGCGCCATTTGGGACAGGGCCTATGAGGCGCCAAACTCTGCTAGCATCAGTGCGCGAGAAAGACCGAGTGTGTTCACTCCGCTCCGCGCTCAACTCAAGTTTTTATTTTATTATTATTATAATTTTTTTTAATAATATTCAAACGTCTCCGTGTCGCACGACAACAAATCGATTATGAAATTCGTTGCCAACTCTTTTAGTAATCGATTTTTATCGATTTGTTGTTGCAGCCCTAATATAATGTTCTCAATAATAATGTAGGTCGAGCTACAGCTGACCAGCTTTCCAGCTAGTTTACTTTTGTTTTTTACTTACCCGACTGGACAAATAGCCTGACTAAAATTTAAGTGACAAAAAAATAACCAGCGTAGCATCGAAACGCGGTAATGATTCTTCTGATTTTATTACATTCGGCATAAACAGCGCTTGATAATGTATTTCTGGTATCAAGGTTTGTGAGAGACTTCAGAACAAACGAGCGTGACAGCACACATAAAGAAGCTCAGAAGAAACACACTTAGGTAAAAATTCTAAATGTTTAGTTTATTATAACATGATATAGTTAAGTAACACCCTGACAAGGGAGCTATTTTGCTGAATATTTTTATGATTCCAAATGTCCCATTGGTTTTATTTCAGTAAACAAGTAGTCAGGTAATTATTAAATTTCTTACATTTTAGACACAATATTTTCTCTTTTTGTTCTATTTCTACAACAAAAATAGTTCAGAACAAAGATCACAGCAGAAGTACCTAATTCTCTAAGCAAGACTCGGTGGTGTTTTGTTACTGAATGATTCAGCGCTTTGAACGAATCGGTTGAATGCCACAATGACTCACTCATTAAGTGACTAACCGCCACCTACTGGTGGTTTAGTCTGTTTAAAAGTGTGCATTTTCCCCCCAACATTTCTTATTTGTATATCCAAAAATTTATTTAAAACATCAATCTCATAATATTATTTATTGTAGCTGTAATTTTGCAGTTTAAATTATTTAATCTGACTGGTAGCAGCCCTATAGTGTATATTTAATTTATTGATCAATTGTAATAATTTGACATGAAAGATGATATTTACATATAAAAGGTTGAAAAAGGTCTTTGTAAAGGTAAATAAAAATATGCAGATTTAAGTATGTAAAAGCTGATCGAACACTAAAAATATTGCTTCAGAATAAATAGACCATCTCTTTTGTGGGGATATTTTGTATGGAATATTGTCTGCTAATATGAAAAGTTCTATAAAAATGTTAAATGAACAGTATATTATAGTAATATAATTTATGACAGCGATGATGTTTTGTTTTATTTTTACATTAAACACATTAAATATTACATATACTGTATGTATGCAATATAATGTGTATTTCCATTGCAGGATTAGGTCTCAATTTTCATATATGGTGGTATTAAGAAGGTCTTAAAAAGTCTTAAATTTAGCTTGTTCATATCTGCAGAAACCCTACATAGATTTCTGATGTCTGTGAGCCGGTTCATTGTTGTGATGCGCTCCATTCACGGAGACCGTATGAGACGACAGGAAGCACATCCAGAAATTAGTATTTTAAGTTATTTCCACAGAAAAAAAAAAATTCAAGGGATTGCGCAGTCGCCTCTATCATACAGTAAGCGTGATAATACTCCCACACTCCTCCTGAACTCTTGAAAGGTGCCTATATAGTGGTTTAATAATTCATATAAAAAACTAATAATAATATCCTGTTTTGGTCATATTTACTATTAATTGCCCAGCTTCTCCTATCAATGATCTAGCACAGAGATGGTTAGTTCTCAACTGACGTGTGGGAGAAGCATTACTTCTAATTTGACCAAAGAAAACTTGTTAAAATTGAATTTTTTCTACATTAATTTGTGCATTTTTCAAATGTTTATTAAAGGTGCAAAAAGTCACAAATAATTCAGTATTTTACTTTTCTTGGGCAGCTTTTTTTATGTACAGTTCTATTTTCAATTTTGATTTTTCAGGATAGCATTTAAAAATACTACACTATTCTTTTTTAAATTTGTTTCACCATGGTTAAAAAAGGAAAAACGAATAAATGCAAAAGTATAGGCTACACGGACTTGGATACAGTATTGCATGTTTTATTAACGTGCACAGAAACGAAAATAGGCCTATGAATATCAAGTCTTTACTTTTGTTATTTTTTTGTTTCGGTTTTGTAAAGATATAATGAAATAGGCCTATGTCATTTTTCTTAATTAGCCTAATTGAATGAAAATGGCTACTAACAATTAAGTAATCGGGACTATTTCATGTGATTTGGTTTGCCACTTGAATTTTACTTTATTACTTCAAATGTAGGCTATTGTTAAAGGCAGTAGCAAAAATGAAAATACTACTGCCGCAAACCATCACAAACAAGACTATTTGGGGTAAATTTGGAGGATGTGGGGGGTTGAGTGACTTCAGAATAATCACTAAATAATATTTTAATATCTAAAAAACCAAAGCAACACAAACTAAAATTTTTACAGCACAAATGGAGCACAAACGAATGAGACGGTTTTGACAAAGTTTTGCATTGGGTAGGGGCCCAACTTCACAGAGGTAGTTCTAATGCATCCAATTCAGTTCGGCAACGCTTGACGTCACTACATTCAAAGTAAACGATAGGCATTGACGCCCCATGTGAATAATCCGTAACGACAGCGCGGAGCGCGAGTGTGTGCGATCATCCCTTCATCTTTAGCCTACTTTAACACATTAACCTAATTTTAATTTTAATAATGAAAAAATAACACAATTTAAATATTTTAGTGCAGTTAAGGCAGTGGCCCCGCCCCCAGACCTGTACGTCATCTTACATTTCATACTGTTGACAAATATGATACAGGGTAACAACTTCATAAGCGCAGTTATGCCCTAAAATTCAAGATATTGGGGCAAAAATTCTCATAAGCATATATTTATATCATATGATAAGCGATATCACACGAGCAATGAGAGCAATACTTATCTATCACACAAGTGCTGTTTATGTCCGAATACCATGAGTGCAAATGTGATTTTAAACAAAGGTTCAGTAAATAAGACGGTAATATTGTTTTATATTTTAAACACAATGTTGTCTGTTTTTGCCAATAAAAAATTACCTAAAGCCACAGCAGAATTGTTGTGCGTCTCCAAGCAACGCATCTGTGCTTTGTTTCTAAATGAATCCGTGTTTTGAATGAATCGTGTGAACCAATGATTCAAAGGCCCATTCATGAAGTGAGCTGTTTACTCAGTTCCTGAATGAATCAGCCATTTGAACGATTTATAAAGAGTATTATTGTATTATTTACTTTAAAATAAAAAGGGGAAAACCTTGAAATGGATATTTTCCCCTAAAAAATTTAAATTACATCATTTACTCAAACCTGAATGACTGAATGACTTTTGTGGAACATAGAAGGTATTTTGAAAATTTTTGATAAAGTTGTTTTGGTTACCAATGACTTTCATTGCATGAAGGGAAAAAAACTGAGATGTTTCACAAATTATCTTCTTTTATATTCCATTTATGTAAGATAGTTGTAGCCTATACGTTTGTGTAATAAACTTTGTCGATCCAGATAAAATATTTATTTCTTAAGCTACTATTGTTAATGTCTACTTCCTGTCTACATTACATTCTCATTTAATAAAAATAGCTTTAAATAAGCTTTTGTGGGTATTTTCAAAGCCAAATGAAATAAACAAAAAATTAAACTAATTGACACATCATGTAATTAAATTAAAAATTTAAATCGACTGAGCCATAGAATGAACATCTCACGTAATCGCTAAATCAGTGTTTTAATTGCAGAAAGACATCAAGACAGCTTGTAAACAAAATGTCACACAGCATTTAATTTAGACTACCTCAGGCTGGTCATCAGTGTACACATCTAGTGAAAAACTTTGAGAAATATTAGACTATATATATATTTAATTATATTTGGCTTGACCTGTTAGTGATGTCTAAATTATTTAATGTGTTTAAATAAACCTTTTATGAAACAAGTTATGACAGCCACTGTGTAAATGATTATATTTCAACAACAAATATAAATTGTATCATCTAGAAGTGAATTAAAAAATGGCATTATGTGCAATTTACATTTTTGAATAGGCTACAAAATTTTAATTTGAATGTTGGTTATTATAGTTAAAATTAAAAAGTAATTGAATTTAAGAATTTAATTTCAATACCAGTTCCTGAACAGTACTTTTTTCGATACCAATATTAAGTCAATTTAAGATTAAAATTGTCTAAAAAAATATTTGGTTTTATTTTTTCAGCTTGTTGACATTTATACTGAAACTTAAAATAGTTTTCATTTTCCACATCTTCTAGGCTACGGCTACACTAGTGCGTTAAATGCATAGCTCAGAACGAATCATCATTTCTATTAATTTTCCACTTATTTACTGATGAACATTAGCTGCTTCCAGTGCTTTCTGCCTGTGTTTTCTCTTCCGTGATCACTGTTTCGACTCGGAGGCTCTTTTCTGAAATGCTGTGGAAACACCAGTATGGATGAGGATGATTTTCATTTAAAAATGCAATTTAAAATGAAAATGCTGTAGTGTAAACTTAGCCTTGCATTTATGGGGTTGTGATGCTTACACACTACAGCCTCGGGTGTGAGCCACGTTTCTGGGTGTAACCTAGTGCTTTTCCTTTATGCCTCACCAAAGCCAATCACCAGCACTTGATATAGGCATATCAAGCATGCTTACTGGCTCACTGAAACAAAATATAAAAGATGTTCTGAGATTACATGCAGCAACTGTTTCAGTAGCTAAGTGTATATGAGATTGTACAACATGTTGTTGGTTTTAAAGGGTTAGTTCACCCAAAAATGAAAATTAGGCCATAAATTACTCATTATTGTAAGTCATTATTGTATATGACTTTCTTCTTTCAGACGAATCCAGTCAGAGTTATTTTAAAAATTGTCTTTGATCTTTCAAGCTGTTTGATGTCACTCAGCGGGTGTTGCACTGCTTCAGTCCAAGAGAAGTGTCTCACACGGCTCCGGGGGGTAAACAAAGGCCTCCTGTAGCCAATTGATGCGTTTTTGTAAGAAAATATCCATATTCAAAACGTAATAATCACTTGAATCTAGCTTGCGCTCACTGTTGTAAATGAAGCAGTTCTGGGGCAATGACGTATGAGGTCAGGTTTGCGCATGCGCCGCTCAGAAGTGAAGAACGCGGATATGCAGCGGCGAGATCTAAACAAAACAACGGTCACTAATTAGAAGTACAAGACGAGGATTTGTAAAAAAGAATGTTGGAGGATTTCGATATAAGCCAAGAGAAGACTGATTTTCCTTTGCTAGAGTAAGGAAACTTTGCTTCTTTTGATCCTGTAAACAAACGTTGGTTTTCACGAGACAGCGCAGCGCTGAGCTCCATACGTCATGCTCCCGGAGCTGCTTCTGTGTACAACTGTTGGCGCAAGCTAGAGTGCACGTTTGACGAGTGACGCAGACTTCTATATATTTAACGACTGAACAACTACTCAGACAACGATATAAAAATGTTCGATATAGTGCACAATATAGGCACGTTCTACGAGTGACGCAGACAGCTCACACGAACACGTGCTGAATTGAGTGCTGTGCCTGCCTGTGATGTGGAGATTGTGAATAATTAAAAAAATAATAATATTAGTCGAATTTAAAATAAACATTTGCATTTGAATGTTAGGAGTGTGTCAGGGAGCGTCATCAGTGGCGCGCAAGATGCGGTAATGTAAGTGACGTTGCATTTTAATGTTTTATTAGTCTACTCTAGCCCACGAGATGCGCCGCTGCTGCGTTATGCATTTTAAATATTAGAGAAATATAGAAGCTCAATGCAAAGAAGATCTTGATTAGGTTAAAACCAAAACCAAGCCATACACAAAGAGTGCATATTCAGCACATTTTTAGACAGACATTTTTAAATGGATGTGCTTTTTATTAAACTTCTTTTGGACTGATGCAGTGCAACACCCGCTGAGTGACATCAAACAGCTTGAAAGATCAATGACAATTTTTAAAATAACTCTGACTGGATTTGCCTGAAAGAAGAAAGTCATATACACCTAGGAAGACTTCAGGGTGAGTAATTTATGGCCTAATTTTAATTTTTTGGTGAACTAACCCGTTAATGTTTTACATGTTTAAATGTTTGTCTTTTTCTTTTTTGCCTTAGACCTGACAGCAATTAAAAAGGAGAAGGAAGTGCTGAATAAAATGAAAGAGAAAGATCAGCATGAAAATCTTCATGAATTCATAACTGAAGAAAAATCCTTCAATTGCTCACAGACTAAAAAGACTTCCTCACGAAAAAGAGTTAAAAAAGCGATAGGAGCTAGAAGTTGTTTAACCTGCTTTCAGTGTGGAAAGCTTTTCACTAAAAAAGGAAGCCTTAACAGGCACATGAGAATTCACAGTGGAGAGAAACCTTACTCATGCCCTCAGTGTGGAAAGTGTTTCGATCAGCCTGGAGATCTTAAAATCCACATGAGAATTCACACTGGAGAAAACCCTTCCACCAGCCAACAGTGTGGAGTAAATTTCACTCAAAAAGGGATTCTCAATAGGGACATGAAAGTTCACACTGGGGAGAAACCTTACACATGCCCTCAGTGTGGAAAGGGTTTTCATCAACATGGAAACTTTAAAATCCACATGAAAATTCATTCAGGAGAAAGGCCTTTTACCTGCCAACAGTGTGGAAAACAATTCAACCGAAAAGTAAACCTTGAAGTACACATGAAAATTCACACTGGAGAAAGACCTTTCACCTGCCTTCAGTGTGGAAAACACTTCAATCAAAAAACAAACCTTAACAGGCACATGCGAATACACACCGGAGAAAAGCCTTACTCATGCCCTCAGTGTGGAGTAAGTTTCACACAAAAAGCGGTTCTCAATAGGCACATAAGAAATCATACTAGGGAAAAGCCTTACACATGCCTTCAGTGCGGAAAGTGTTTTGATCAAAATGAAAAGCTTGAAGCACACATGAGAATTCACACTGGAGAAAGACCTTTCACCTGCCAACAGTGTGGAAAACACTTCAATCAAAAAACAAACCTTACCAGGCATATGAGAATTCACACTGGAGAGAAGCCTTACACATGCCTTCAGTGTGGAAGGAGCTTTCATCAACATGTAAATCTTAAAGTACACATGAGAATTCACAAACGTGAAAAACTTTATTCATGCCTGCAGTGCGGAAACAGTTTTGCTCAAGAGGGAAACCTTAACGTCCACATGAAAATTCATACAGAAGAAAACCCTTCCACCAGCCAACAGTGTGGAGTAAATTTCACTCAAAAAGGGATTCTCAATAGGGACATGGAAGTTCACACTGGGGAGAAACCTTACACATGCCCTCAGTGTGGAAAGGGTTTTCATCAACATAGAAACCTTGAAGTCCACATGAAAATTCATTCAGGAGAAAGACCTTTCACCTGCCAACAGTGTGGAAAACACTTCATTCAAAAAACAAACCTTAACAGGCATATGAGAATTCACACTGGAGAGAAGTCTTACACATGCCTTCAGTGTGGAAAGAGCTTTTATCAACATGTAAACCTTAAAGTACACATGAGAATTCATTCAGGAGAAAGGCCTTTTACCTGCCAACAGTGTGGAAAACACTTCAACCAAAAAGTAAACCTTAAATATCACATGATAGTGCACACTGGAGAAAACCCTTTCACTTGCCATCAGTGTGGAAAACGTTTCACTCAAAAAGGAAGCCTTAACAGGCACATGAGAATACACACCGGAGAGAAACCTTACTCGTGCCATCAGTGTGGAGTAAGTTTCACACAAAAAGCGGTTCTCAATAGGCACATAAGAAATCATACTAGGGAAAAGCCTTACACATGCCTTCAGTGTGGAAAGAGTTTTGATCAAAGTGAAAAGCTTGAAGTACACATGAGAATTCACACTGGAGAAAGCCCTTTCACCTGCCAACAGTGTGGAAAACACTTCAATCAAAAAACAAACCTTACCAGGCATATGAGAATTCACACTGGAGAGAAGCCTTACACATGCCTTCAGTGTGGAAGGAGCTTTCATCAACATGTAAACCTTAAAGTACACATGAGAATTCACAATCGTGAAAAACTTTATTCATGCCTGCAGTGCGGAAACAGTTTTGCTCAAGAGGGAAACCTTAATGTGCACATGAAGATTCATACAGAAGAAAACCCTTTTACCTGTCAACAGTTCACAAAACTGGAAAGAGGTGGAAAGAGTTTTGATCAAAATGAAAAGCTTGAAGAACATATGAGAATTCACACTGGAGAAAACCCTTTCACCAGCCAACAGTGTGGAGTAAGTTTCACTCAAAAAGGGATTCTCAACGGGGACATGAAAATTCAGACTGTGGAGAAGCCTTACACATGCCCTCAGTGTGGAAAGGGTTTTCATCAACATAGAAACCTTAAAGTCCATGTGAAAATACATACAGGTGAAAGGCCTTTTACCAGACAACAGTGTGGAAAAAGTTTTAACCGAAAAGGAAACCTTAATGACCACATGAGAGTACACACAGGAGAAAGTCCATTCACTTGCCAGCAGTGTGGAATGAGTTTCACTCAAAAAGGAAGCCTTAACAGGCACATGAGAATACACACCAGAGAGAAGTCTTACTCATGCCCTCAGTGTGGAAAGAGTTTCACTCAAAGAGGAAGCCTTAACAGGCACATGAGAGCTCACACTGGAGAGAAGCCATACACATGCCCTAAGTGTGGAAAGTGTTTCATTCAGCATGGAAACCTTAAAGTCCATATGAGAATTCACACTGGAGAAAAGCTGTAATTAATCCCCTCAGTGGGAAAGAGTTTTGATCAACATGGAAACCCTAAAGTCCATATGAAAGTTCACACTGGAAAGAGCCCTTTCAACTGTCAACAGTGTGGAAAATGTTTTAACCGAAAAGGAAATCTTAATCTTAATCTTAAGAGAAGCCTTTTACCTTTTACCTTTTTACCTGCTAACAGTGTGGAATTTCACTCAAAATGAGATGCTTAACAGGCACATGAAATTTACACCAGAGAGAAAAGGTTTTAATCAGCATAGTAACCGTACAGGGTTAGTTCACCCAAAAATTAAAATTTTACTCACCCTTGAGGCATCCTAGGTGTATATGACTTTCTTCTTCCAGACAAATCCAGTCAGAGTTATATTAAAAATTGTCCTGGCTATTCCAATCTCTGTCATTGCAGTCAGCAGATGTTGCAGTTGCACAGTCCACAAGTCGTCAAATAAAGCATGCGCATTCATAATAAAACGTGCCTCACACGACTCCGGGGGGTGAATAGAGGCCTCTCGTAGTGAATTGCGCACGCACTGTGCATACGTACTACGTCATCCGCCAGAACAGCTTCCGCGTACGACAGATACCCGAAGTGAGAGAAAAGTGTTTATTATGTTTAAAATATGGATATTTTTCTTACAAAAACGCTTGCAGGAGGGCCTTTAATCACCCCACGGAGCCGTGTGAGGCACGTTTTATTACAAATGTGCACGCTTTATTTTATTTATCTTATTTTTGTAAGAAAAATATCGATATTCTTAACTTAACTTAATAAACCTTAATCTCTAACTTCCGCTAACTGTCATATGCACTTTCACAAGAGAGTGGTGTCCACCAGATGATGTAGGACATAGGCAAACGCTTTGACGAACACGGAAGTGACGAATGTGGAAGCGCAGAGAAGAGAGCAAAACAAAACACCAGTCATGAATTAATAGTACAAAACGAGGATTTGTAAAGGAAAAATGTCGGAGGATTTCAATATAAGCCAAGAGTACACTGGTTTTTCTTTGCTGTAAACAAAACTTGTTTCTCGCAAGACTAGCATATTCTCAACGGAGCTTACGCTACACCTACATCATACATCATCCGCTGGACACCACTCTCTCGGGAATGTGCATACGACAGTTAGCCGAAGTTAGAGATAAATCATAGGGTATTTTTTTATTTTTGGGTGAACTATCCCTTTAAAGGAAACGTGATCATTTACATGAGACTTCACAATGCAAAAAGGTATTACACAGGCCTTCCAGAGTGATTAGTTTCATATATCAAAGAGACCTGAAAATATGGAGTGTTGCAGAATGTTTACAAAAAAAAAAATCAGTTATCAGTTATACATTCATTCTGGAGGCTATTTGTGTAAATGTTCTTTGTGTGACGTCATTACTCAAATAAATACACACTGTAATTTTTTCTTATAAAAAAAAAAAAAAGAACTGCCCAGGGAAAAAAAGATCAACAAGAAAGAATATAAAAGTATTTTTACATCCCAGGACATAGTATTACTATTTGTTGTTGTTGTTTTGTATTTTATCGCCATACTGTGTACATACTGTGTGTAAGTAGGTCTCTCTCTTTTTTCTTCCATGCTGTTATGTTGAGAATTGTAAATACATACCACACTTTTCCTTGGAAATTTTGAGAAATCTTGTCCTCTTTCCTTTTTTCTTTTTCTTTTAGTTATTCCTCTCTAACCCTGCACTGAGGATAGGACATGATAATTGGGGGCTTGTCTCTTTACAACAACTGGAAACGTTAATTTAAACGTAAATTATTTTTTTCCCCCTCTCTAGGCTTGTGTTTATGGGGTGCAGTCTAACATGTGTTAATGCTTAGTTTTTAAATAAACAAATTTTTCAACATAATTTACCTTAATTCTACATCGCTCTGTTTCTTCTCTTATGAACACTCTGATGATTTTCTGGTTTTATGAAGCCCCTCCCACAGAATTACACAATGGGATTGGTATGTTGTGATTTGCTAAACTGCGTTTAAACTGCACATTCAGAAACGTCACGCCCCTTACCTCAGAATGTAGATCTACAGAGAATGGTCAAAGCGATGGAGATACTCATATAAGGTGTGCACGACTTGAAGCCGCGCTGACTGATCAGTGTATGACATCAATGTACCACAAGAGTGAGTCAAAAGCATAAGGAGCCGCCTGCTCTCTAAAGCTCACAGAACTTTGATTTCATTCGATCGGTCTGAGCAGTGCAAACCGAGCCAAAACAATGGATATTTTAGGCAATATAGAAATCCTGGCCAGGACGTGTCTGGGAAAAATGGCACATGTGATCACTAGGGATGCATCGATCCGATACTCTGGATGGGTATCGACGCCGATCCAAGCTTTTTGAAGGGATTGGATATCGGCGATGTATGACCGATTCAAATTCAATACTGTTACCAGTGGTTGATGAATGAAAAGCAAAAAAACAATGGCCTACTTTAAAACTATAATAATTATTATAAGAATACAATTACTTATTTTAAAACATTGCCTTAAAAAATTAAATACATTTAAAATATGTTGCGCTGCTTGCGCAACCACATGTGAGTGTGACAGGCAAGTTGAGTCGGAACCTAAATATTTTAACCTTGAAACATCAGCGAGTAGCACTGCAAATTGTAATATTTGCGAAGCCAAAGTTTCAAGAGGTGGAAGTAGTGTTTCGACTTGCAGTACAACAAATTTAATCAAGCATCACGCAAAAGAACACGACGAGTTCACGCAAATCGAATGGAAAAAGGATGTCAAAGCAGCTGACCTTGACAGATGTGTTTCACAGGCAAGAAAAACTTTCAAAGTAGAACCCTAAAGCTGTAAAAATAACAGAAAAAGTACTTGAATTCATTGTTCTAGATGATCAGCCCCTCTCTGTTGTTGAAAACACTGGTTTTCCGTCGCCTCATGGAACATCTGGAGCTGCGATATACACTCACCTAAAGGATTATTAGGAACACCATACTAATACTGTGTTTGACCCCCTTTCGCCTTCAGAACTGCCTTAATTCTACGTGGCATTGATTCAACAAGGTGCTGAAAGCATTCTTTAGAAATGTTGGCCCATATTGATAGGATAGCATCTTGCAGTTGATGGAGATTTGTGGGATGCACATCCAGGGCACGAAGCTCCCGTTCCACCACATCCCAAAGATGCTCTGTTGGGTTGAGATCTGGTGACTGTGGGGACCATTTTAGTACAGTAAACTCATTGACATGTTCAAAAAAAAAATTTGAAATGATTCGAGCTTTGTGACATGGTGCATTATCCTGCTGGAAGTAGCCATCAGAGGATGGGTACATGGTGGTCATAAAGGGATGGACATGGTCAGAAACAATGCTCAGGTAGGCCGTGGCATTTAAACGATGCCCAATTGACACTAAGGGGCCTAAAGTGTGCCAAGAATACATCCCCCACACCATTACACCACCACCACCAGCCTGCACAGTGGTAACAAGGCATGATGGATCCATGTTCTCATTCTGTTTACGCCAAATTCTGACTCTAACATCTGAATGTCTCAACAGAAATCGAGACTCATCAGACCAGGCAACATTTTTCCAGTCTTCAACGGTCCAAATTTGGTGAGCTCGTGCAAATTGTAGCTTCTTTTTCCTATTTGTAGTGGAGATGAGTGGTACCCGGTGGGGTCTTCTGCTGTTGTGGCTTCACAAATGCTTTGCTGCATACCTCGATTGTAACGAGTGGTTATTTCAGTCAAAGTTGCTCTTCTATCAGCTTGAATCAGTCGGCCCATTCTCCTCTGACCTCTAGCATCAATAAGGCATTTTTGCCCACAGGACTGCCGCATACTGGATGTTCCCCCCTTTTCACACCATTCTTTGTAAACCCTAGAAATGGTTGTGCGTGAAAATCCCAGTAACTGAGCAGATTGTGAAATACTCAGACCGGCCCGTCTGGCACCAACAAACCCATGCCCACGCTCAAAATTACTTAAATCACCTTTCTTTCCCATTCTGACATTCAGTTTGGAGTTCAGGAGATTGTCTTGACCAGGACCACACCCCTAAATGCATTGAAGCAACTGCCATGTGATTGGTTGATTAGATAATTGCAATAAATAGAAAATTTAACACTAATAACCAATAATCCTATAGTATATTGAATCATGACACACGCCAGCCGCCTCATCGCGCACGCGCAAATAACACCTGTCTACAATTATTCACCTCAAAAGCGGGATGAATTAATTACGATGCTTCCTGCTGCACGTTTTCATGTCTGGAAATTTCACAGTTATTTTGTTTTCAAAGAGGATAAAGAAAATAACATAGTTGTACAGAACAAGCGGAAAATAAGCCTGAAAATGTACAAATTAACATGAGTCCCCACACATTGGATCAGTCAATGAAATAAAGAAAGATAGCATTTCAACATGTAAGCTTATTTTAAAATAGACTAATATGTATATTGTGTAATTTTTTTAATGTTGTGTATAAACTATATTTACTGTTAAAGAAATAAAAAAGAATAATAAAAATAAAACTGTAATACTAAACTGTATAGCCACAAAATTACCTCACTGCTGCATCTATGAATAAATTATCTAACCTGTCTTGGTTAATCAAATAAGACATAATTATTAAAAATATAAATCTGATCTGTCTTAAGCACTACAAATATAAATAATGTGTGAAATCTGTCATACCCACTGGAGCTTCATCAATAGGGCACGAATGCGCTGAATACCTCTGAAGTAAAGTAACCCTTGAACAGGTTAGGTTCACAGAATAACGTTGAAAAGGTGTGATACTTATATACCATTTGCTGTTACACAGTGTTTTAGAACCAGAATTTGAGGTTCTCTACCCCTTGGTCGCTTCGATGCTGTTGGCCCCGTCCTGAACCCCAACACCTTCGCGATTTGAGCCAAATGCTGCTGCTGCGCCAGCTATACCATGATCGCCAATTGTATTGAACAAAAAAGGTGTGGAAAATATATATTTATTCATCGAATTCCCCAGGTGCAGTTTATTTCAGTCAGGGCATTCTTCATTTCCTTCAACTCCTTGGCCATCTGTGATTGAACTGGAATCCTCTGCATTTCAAGGACTGCATCGGTGAGGACACGCCCACTGCTGAGGGTTGAGAGCGGACGTGGCGATGACGCTTGGTCCAGAAGCTGCTCAGCTGCAGCATCGTGTACCAGGTGGCCCCGCGAAGGGAGACACTCCAGCAAGGAAATAAAATTGTTCTATATTACATAACGCTGTAATTGTGTAGCTTAGCATACATTCCTCTTGACTGCATTCATTTTACTTATTTCTCTTACCTGTGTGCACCCGGTGCATCTGGCGCCAGTGTCGCCCCCTCCACCTCAGTCACCACTCCACTTAATAGGATTCCCAATAATTGCCGCCAGTCTCTCATCAAGAGGGTCAGCCCGTGTCCCCTTTCCCCACCCGCGGCAGACACACTCTGGCGATGGAGTTTTCTCCAGACGCTTTTTTGCCTCGACTTTGATGTCCGACCATTTTCTTTTTTATTTCGGACACGGTCCGAGGTTGTGAGGCTACAGCATTTATGGATGCCTGCCACCGCTTGCCACTAAGTGCCTTTTGGCATTAGTAATGCCCACACTGTGCCTATCCAAACAACATTTTTCTCCTCTTTTCCACCTCGCTAACGATAACTTCTACTTCACATTGAGTGAAGTTACGCTTTTGCTTTCCTCCTACAGCGAGCTGTTGGATGTGGTTTCTCGTCGGCAGTGGGTAAGCTGGGACTGGATTGGGAGGTTGAGAAGGCCGAGGCCCAACCTTCATCGAAGCTGGACGACCGCTTTTTAACCAGTCGTGCTCCTGCGCAGCCCCGTGAGTCCCCTGCCTTTTTCCGGACCTCCACCAGGAGGTTTCGAGGTCCTGAAGCAGTCCTACTGGCGCCGCATCACTAATGCTGCGGCCGCGGATTTCGCCACCATTTCAGATATGGCGAACCATGGCTATGCAGCGATGCCTCCGGTGGAGGAGACTCTCGCAGAACATCTCGGCTTCTAATTCGCCACGGCATGGAAGTCTCGCCCCTCCTTCCTTCAAAGGCGTGTCGAGTCACGCCTAGCCTCGTCGGGAAATCTTACATGGCCGCTGGCCAGGCGGCTGCGATCGCTCCACTCTATGGCGGTCCTCCAGGCCTACCAAGCGGAGCTTTTAAAAGATCTCGACGAGGGGGGAGGGCATCACACCGAGGCTGTGAAAGAGCCTGCGTCGAGCAGCGGATTTGGCGCTTCTGGCGCTACCAAACATACTGCTCGGGCAGTGGGCCGTTCCATGGCTGGTTTGATTACGGTCGAGTGCCACCTTTGCCTGAATCTCACCGATATCAAGGAAAAGGATAAATCCTTTCTCATGGACGCGCCCGTTTCTAAGGACGGTTTGTTTGGAAAGGCAGTTACGTCGGTGGTGGATAAATTTAGGGCAGCGAAACAGCAATCAGCCGCTTTCCGCCAGCTGATTCCACGCAGACCCAGGGGAGACTGAGCGAGCGACAGCCCGCCAGCGGTCTCGTTCAACCTCTTCAAACCGCCAGCGGGCTGCCTCACGGGAAGAGCCTTAGCCTATGGCCCCTGCGTAAGGACTGGGGTCCTAAGGCCTTTCCACCCGGCTCTCCAGCGACAGCGAAAGATTGGACCTGAGTTCGACGGCTAATGCCTCTCGCCTCGGGCTCCTAATAGCAGCTCCTGATATTCTCGCTGCTTGCCAGGGACTGTGCCTCCACTAGAGAGCACTGTTGGACCGTTTTGGCGCATCCAACCCTCTCACTGCAGTCCCCACGCTCAAACATTGACTGTCTCGCCGCAAAAGGCGCTTTGAGCAGCATTGGATCGAGCAATCATGTCAGGCGTTTCCTCAGACACTCTGCGCGATTCAGCCTTCAGAATCCGAGGAACGTTACAAGGGTCTGGCAAAGACGGCCCGTTTATGACAGCTCACACAGCCGCCGCTTTTTTGCTAGCGGCAGAGCCCGATGTTCATCTTGTTGGATTAACTCCTGCCGTAGACACGCTTCAGGATTATACACAACGAGACACAGCGAATTTGACGCGACGCGCTTCCCTCGCTTACGGATCGCGCTGAGCTTTCCGTGATTCGGGCATGTTAACGCCGTATGAAAACGTTGCAAAAGGCGGAAACCTTGAAACCACTGACGCTATTTCGGGCCGCGTGGGAACGCTTTGCCCGGCATTTTCGCAATGGGTGTTACGACGATTCGCCCTCGGATACACCATTCAGTTTGAAAAGGCCGCCTCCTTTCCGCGGAATTCTTTCCACGGTTGTGAAACCAGAGGAAGTCGCGGTGCTGCGGCAAGAAATGACAGCTCTGCTGAGGAAAGGGGCTATAGAAGTACACCCCCTCAGATGGTGTCAGGTTTTTACAGCCGCTATTTTGTTGTACCAAAAAAAGGGGGCGGTTTGTGACCCATATTGGATCTACGCCATTTGAATTTTGCACTCAGGACGAGCAAATTCAAGATGTTAACGGTAAAGTCCATTTTGTCTCAGATTCAACCAAACACTTGGTTTGTCAGGATCGATCTGAAGGATGCATATTTTCATATTCAGATCATCAAGAGACACAGGAAGCTCCTCAGATTCGCTTTAGAGGGCAAAGCGTATCAATACCCGTGTTCTTCCTTTTCGCTTAGCCCTGGCTCCCCGAACTTTTTCAAAATGCATGGGACGCAGCTCTGGCCCCGGCGGCTCCAGGGCGTTCATGTGCTGAATTACTTGGACGATTGGCTGGTGCTAGCTCAATCACAGACTCAAGCACTCTCTCACCGAGATTTAGTGCTGAATCATTTAAGCAGCCTGGGCTTATGCACGAATTTCCAGAAGAGTGTTTTAATCCCCTCTCAACGGATAACCTTTCTGGGAATAGATTTGGACTCTCGCTGCATGACAGCCAGACTATCTCTCCCGCGACGTCAGTCTCTCACGCCAGCGCGCGTCACTTCAAAGTAGGTCGCACAGTGACGGTGAGTCTGTGCCTCAGGCTGTTAGGTCTGATGGCAGCGGCATCCCCTGTAATCCGTCTGGGTTTACTTCACATGCGCCCTTTTCAGTGGTGGGACGAAAAGTCAGAACATTTCACCCGTTGTTTTTTCGTGATCGCACGCGATTTCGGTGACACGGAGGTCTGTTATGTCAATAAAACAGTGGATGTCAACCGAGTTCCTTCTAGGCGGAGTTCGGCTGGGGATTTGTGCTTCCCGAGAGACTGTCATGACGGGACGCGTCTTTGACCGGTTGGGGAGCTGTTTGTCAAGGGCGCCCAGCTCACGGAGTGTGGGCTGGCGACACAACGCGGTTAGCACATAAACAGGTTGGAACTACTGGCAGGTTTTCTAGCTCTCCAGTATTTCTCAAATCTGCTGACCGGCCGTCATGTACTACTCAGGTCAGACAACATGGCGGTTGTGTCGTACCTGAATCATCAAGAAGGGTTACGCTCTCGCCCCCTGTGCAGGCTGGCGAGGAGTATTCTCCTTTGGTCTCAGAACAGATTTCTGTCGATCCGAGCGGTTCATGTCCCCAGACGTTTGAACGTCGGAGCGGATCTACTATCCAGACAGACTTTGGAGCAGGGGGAGTGGAGATTACACCCACAGACGGTGAGCCTTTTATGGCGGATATTCGGAGAGGCGAGAGTGGACTTATTGGCGTCGAGCACGACTACGATTGCCCGCTGTGGTTCTCTCCTATGCCCTCCATCAGCCCCTAGGCTTGGATGCGTTAGCTCACGATTGGCCCAGGACCAGCTTGTATGCTTTTCCTCCAATTCGTCTAATTCCAGCGGTGTTGTCCAGGATACGGCTGGACAGAGTATACAACCTTCTACCAGTCTCTCCATGGTAGACCACACACACACAGTACACCAAAATGAACAATCTAGTAGCAGGCTCTCCATGGGAGATTCCCCTCAGACAGGACTTACTAAGCACGAGGAATGATTTGGCACCCAAGGCCAGATCTGTGGAAACTGTGGGCGTGGCCTCTGAGCGGAGTGAGTTAATATGTCCCGGTCTTTCCGCGGAAACCTCCGAGACTATTATGAATTCCAGAGCAGCATCTACGAGACGCTTATATGCTTTCAAATGGAAGCTGTTTACGACCTTGTGTGGTTTTCGTAGTATGGATCCAGTTTACTGCCCAGTGGCTTCAGTACTGGAGTTCCTTCAAGATCGTTTCTCTGACGGAGTATGCGCCAGCAACTTTGAAAGTTTACGTGGCAGCCATTTCAGCTAACCACATATATATAGATGCAAGTGCTTCAATGGGCCACCATCCGCTGGTCTCTGGCTTTATCTCCCTCAAGAGAGTTGGGGATTTACAAGCTCTTTCTGTCGGGCCCGCGTGCATGGACTTTACACCGGCTTTGTGAGGCCTTTCCCGAGGCCTGTCCCTAAAGCGAGTTCATTTTCAGCATGGTCCTGGAGGCTTTTGCTGAGATCGACAGGAGATCTATGTTCGATCGAACAGCCCCATGGCGTGAGTCCGACCTGCTGTTTGTCTGTTTTGGACACAAGAATAGAGGCCATGCTGTCCACGAAGCAGCGCATGTCCCATTGGTTGGTGGAGGCAATATCTTTAGCCTATGAGGCGCTGCGGTCTCGCTTCGCCTCTAGGAGTCAGAGCTCATTCCACTAGAGCAGTTGCTTCCTCTCAGGCTGTCCTCAGTGGATCTTCTATGGCTGATATCTGTGCTGCGGCAGGATGGTCCTCACCGAACACTTTTATCAAGTTTTACAGTTTGGATATAAGGTCGGCTCCTGGCTCCCGGGTTCTCTCCGCTTGAGCAGATGCTTCCTTGGATCCCAGCTATCAGGTGCGTCAGGCGTTATGGTATAGGGTTCCCATCACGGTGGCGTCACCGCAGCATCGAAGTGACCTATGAAAGGGAACATCTCGGTTACGTATGTAACCACGGTTCCCTGAATAGGGAAGCGAGATGCTGCGATCCCGGCCGTTCCATACCTGATAGCATTCTTCTCTTCAGTTCATGAAATCTGAGCAAAATAGCGATGCGGCACCGGGTATACGATGCGTGCGCATGCGTGAGGCGGTGCTAAGCGCTATTTGGCCAATAGGATTGGCGAGATGGTATAGGGCTTCAGACATTCGTCACACCGAAGGTGTTCCCATAAGGTGACGTCACCGCAGCATCTCGTTCCCTATTCAGGGAACCGTGGTTACATACGTAACCGAGATGTTTCCCTGTTTTGCCATGGGATTTACTAGGATAACTAGGATTTACACAAGCTCCAGTCTGGATCCAGAACACCTGAGAAGAGATGATGCCAACCCCTCAGAGGACCTCAGATGATGCTAACCCAGAGACAACATACAGAACTACCACATTTTTGTTATAAGTTTGATTGCATAATTGCTGTTAATAGTGTTAATCGTCTGTTTGATTACGTCTTTTATTGATTTTTCTGAACATTTCTGCCGTATACACATAAACTGACCGTCACCACTGATAAGCTACTACTAAATATTGTAGAAACTTTTGTTTGCAAAAAGCTGCTTTGCAATGATTTGTATTTACAAAACCCCTATAAACTTTACCATAACAAAATAAAATCTAAATAATACACTGAAAGTGAAGGTGATTGTTCAGTTACTTTATTTCATCAAGTTCTTACAATTCTCATTTAAACTCTTCACTACTTACTTCAAAGGGAAATTATATAGATGATTTATTGTGCAAATGTGAAAGTAAAATTCAATAGACTCATATCAAATTCCATTTTAAGCAAGTCAGTTCACTTTGCGGGCATCTTGATAACTCCTTTGAAAACAATTATGACTCATTTTTAAGTAAAGAGATAAAGGGAAAAAATGAGAGGAATACTGGATACAGTAAGTGAAAGGGAAAACAAGAGGAGATTGGGTGAGCCTCGGATGGATCTGGACACAAATCCAGGCTGATCGCTGATTATATGAGAGTTGATCCAGCCCTGGTATTTAGAAACTCTGGTGTACACACCAGGAAAGTTGGGTAGTGCACATTTGTGACCAAAACTCACAATGCCAGCCTGAATCCACCGAGAAAGTTTCTTGATGACCAGTGGACCTCCAGAGTCTCCCTGCAGAGACAGACACTTGACATATTTATCTCTGACAATATGCAGTAAGCAACTGTAAGCAGATAGTGACTGACATCTTAGCGTACATGAGTCTTTCCCACCCTCTTAATCCAGTGCACAGCATGTTACTTGTAATGATGCTTACGTAGGCAGATTGACAAACACTGTTGCTGACAACTGGTATCTGTACCTCTTGCAGTATGTTTGGAGTCTCATTGCCTATATAGTATAAATAATAATAATAAAAAAATCTCTTATAGATCACTAAACAAAGTTTTAGGCTTGTAAACATCTGTTTGATTCATTTTCGAGTTGCACTCACCTCCAAAATTAAGCAAGCCCCAACCAGTGACCCAGCTCTTAGTACCAGCACCAAATTCACTACTCGCAGATGCCAGACAGACTGGCTTAATATAATCAGAGAACGTTATAGTAGAAGAGAGCTGGAGCAGTGCTATGTCATTGTTTTTGCTATCTTTATCATAATCATGATGGATGATGAGTCGCATCACTGTTCTAGATACTTCATTTAGGTTTAAGCCTGATTGCCTATGACGTCCCAGGTATATTCTGATGTTACCTCCAGAGTAGCTGTAAGTAGAAAGAAAATGAATCCCCCTCTTTAACATATATGCAATGTTATAGCACTTCATACCTTTTGAAGCAGTGAGCTGCGGACAAAACCCATTGTGTATTTATTAAACTCCCACCACAGATATATTTTCTAGGTATAATTGAATGAATGCTGGCTTGCCAAGGCCAAGCCCCCTCACGTGCATTTTGCCCTCCAACAATCTTTTTGTTGTTCAGGGGGGCACTGATGAGAGAAAAGAAGATGTGAAAATTTATTGCACAACAGTCAAAATCAGAATTTAAATTAAAATGTAAAAACTTACCAGTCAACTGACAGAGTAACCCTATATAAAGAAAAACAGAATAAGATTTAATTAGAGTTACTAAATGAATTAGAGATTGTCATGATTGTGATCTTGTGATTGGGTCTGCAGGAGTTTGGGTGGGACTTAGACTATGCTTCCAAATTACTTAATTTTAAGAAGATGACAGTGGCCATACTGAGGCCATACTTCACTTTTCTATAGTGGAAGGAAGTGGAGACATGTCATCCTTTTTTTTTTTTTTTTTACAGACTAGTATTTATACGCACATTTTAACTTCTCACAAAAACTTTCCATGTAATTCACAACATGTATATGCACATGAATTTATTCTTAACCTCGTCTTAATGTTAATGAATGGTGAACAGTGTTCTAAATGAGTGGCCATGTGCGAGGTTAGTCATTTGCATAAAACACAGCCAAACCATCTCCATATAAGGACTTTCCGCACTCATCTCCATACAACCCCATTTGCCGCTTTCTACCGGCTCACGCTTGCCAGATCCTTGAGCAATGCCAAATGCGCAGTCCTCAAAACCAGTTCAAACACAATAAAACACCTTTTATACAGACCCAGCTCTCATAAATGGTATTCATTTAACTTGAGCTAAAGGCTATCACAGCTTTCTTTCACTTTATACGATTAAATATATCAAGGATGAAATATACAGTACTTTTTATCCTAACTATATATAAATTATATGTATGTGTGTATGTATAGCCATGTTAAAGGGGTCACAACCTCAGAAACCAATATTCCCTTGATCTTTTGACATATAAGAGGTCATTGTACTATAAAAACACCTTGTAAGTTTCAGGACTCAAAACTTTTTCATTACTTTAAAAACAGCTTGTATTGAAGACAGTCTGCCAAAACAACAGCTTGTGTAGTGTTCTACTCTATGAGGTAATAGTGTGGTTAAACACTGCCTCCGCAGAAGAAGATCAGCTCCTGCTTCTACATTACTGCCTGCTTAGCCCCGCCCACAGATTCACACATGTAGGGCCCTATCATACACCCGGCACAACGCAAGTGTCTTTTGGTAGTTTGAGCTCGACGCAGTTGTCATTTTCACGTCCTCCGCCACATTGTTTAAATAGCAAATGCATTTGCGCCCATTTGTGCGCCCATGGGCGTGCTGGTCTGAAAATGAGGTTTGTTCAGGCGCATTGTTGACGCATTGCTATTTTGAGGCAACTGAAATAGACTGCGCCTTTGACCAACTGAAACCTGGTCTAAAGTCTTGCACAAATTTATTTATTTATTTTTTTGTTATTTAAAGAGCGCGTTGGTAATGTGCACCTATAGGCGGGTGCACAACGCATGTACACTTTGCTTTTTACACACACAGGGATGCGCAGCAGCATACTAACATTTTTAAAAATTAAAGGATTAAAATGTAAAAGATTGTTATTGTGTACATAAATATAAAAACGCCTACATGTCATAATGGATAGTCTTTGCATGTATCAGAATTACACGCATGACCAGATCTGTTCCCTCACTTGAGAAGCGTTCAGTTTTTCCACTTGCAAATTCCACCGTGTAAATACTGAACCTGCCATGGTGCGAGCGCAACTGGCTTTTAAAGAGAATGGGAGATGAGACGCTGATTGGTTTATTGCACATTATCGCCAAAACACACCCATTACTCATTAAGAGTATAGGGACAACTCTTTTAGACCATGCACCGGGCGCGCAGACCATTTTTCCCATCCTTAAACTAACAAAAGAGGATTCGGACACGCCCTAAACACAACTGTGCCGTGTGCTTTAGACCAGTGAATCTCAACCTTTTGGAGTACCGGACCCCAGAACAAAACTGACTAATTTAGTATCATTTATGTCTCCGTGAGGACCTCATTTTTCTTTCATGGGAACATGTCATGTCAAAATATACAAGATATATACAAAAATCCATACTTTATATGGACCCCCTGGCATTACATCAAGGACTACTAGGGGTCACCTGGTTGAGAAACACTGCTTTAGACCATACGCTTAGATCAGTAAAATAGGGCCCATAGTGTGAATAACAAAAGAGGTGAATGCAGGTCTACACAGAAACCAAACATAAAGATGCTCCAAAGACAACAAGACGCTGTGGCAAGTTGTGGAAAAAAAACTTTGCATTGCCTTCCCTCTGATCCCTACGTTAGGAAAGAGTGGATGAACTTTACTTTTTAATGAAGTTCCAGACTGTGTCAGTCCTCGTCCTTTGTTCACTTCTTTTTACCGCAGATTCGTTTACAAAATAGGCACAATTCGATGCAGGATTTTCAGAAAAAATGAAACTAAAAGACGATGCTGTGCCAACTAGATTGGATCTCTCAGTGATGTTGCAACACACAAGTACCTTTTTTTTTATTACATTGCCACTATTGCTTTGTCTGTTATCACAGAGTGTTTGATATGAGTATTTATGCATTTTTAATCTAAATCACTGCAGCTTCCAACTGTGAACACAACTATTAGCCAATCATAGCAGTGGGTGTTAGTTCAGAGTCTACAATCCTCCACCTCTATTCAAACAGAGCGTTTTGATGAGGGGGGTTAAAAACAGGACAGATAATAGCCTATTACATATAAATTATAATTTTTTTGATGTAAAAATCTTGATAACGTTATAAGTGGACCTCAGAGAACAGTACAAAATAAAAAACAAAGGCAGTTCATGACCCTTTTAAATGTCTTTTTTTCCCCACCGATTTAGACCAACTACAGTATGCACTTTTTTGCGTAGAGGAGACCGGGACCATTCCTTCATAACTCTCAGACTACTCACTAAAATACACTAGTTGTTTTTTGATACAAGAAACAAATATAGGTGCATTAATTAATGATAATTAATGATAACTCCCTTGTTTTATGACTCTTTAAGCTGTAATTAAAACATTAATAAAATAAAACATCAATAAAAGAAAATTAGGCGAAAAAAAAAAGAAGATAAATGAAAAAAAACAAACCATAATCAATGCAAAAAGGCACCCCAAAATTAAAATTCTGTCATAATTTATTCGCCTTGATATGAACGTCAAAATGCATTGGTTTACAAACCATGCTTTATGATTAAAGTGTTTTGATGTTAAGAAAATTGCAAAGAAAATAAATCTTCATTAATTTATAATCTGCCTCCTGTAATCATAATTTGTGTAAAAAGGAAAAAAAGTTGTTGGTGTTTTATAAATCATTCACACTAGTTTTATTAGCAAAATCATCTGCATGGTTAAAAAAAAAAATCATGCCAAAGAGAGTTAGGGTAAAGCCAGAATAATTCTCACTTGACCTTTTGTGTTCCATGGAAGAAGGGCATATAGATTTGAAACAACATGAGGTCAAATAAACAGATAAATGTTCATTTTAAAATCTGGCAGTCTAGAAAATATGTTTTGACATTGATAGTCATTGAACAATCAAAGAAAAATAATAACCTTAACTTCATAAATATCCTTTATTTGTATGTGATTCAAGGAAAACACTATCATCTAACCAATTATCTAGAAGCAACAAGCAAATTTGAGGTCTATTACTTTTGCTGCAGGTTTATCAGATCTCACCTGCTATGTTGAGAAGTATGACCCCTGCAACACACCTCAGGCACAGCATCATCTTCATGTTGAGTAATGCAACATAAAGCAAATACTCCCAACATCAGCTGAACACTACTGAGTTTATCTGACGCAGTGTTTGTTAATGCTTTACTGCTACTATGAGTACACGCCCCGCTCAGCTTTACCTCTACATACCTATAAGATTAGATTAGATTAGATTCAACTTTATTGTCACTGCACATGTAAGGTACAAGGCAACGAAATGCAGTTAGCATCTAACCAGAAGTGTAATAAGCAGTAAGTACAGAATATACAAGATCTACAATATGTACAATAACTATACAGATAAGTATTATGGACATAATTTACAGATTTAAATACTATCAGCATGATATACAGATAGGTGTACTATGAACATACTATACAGATAGATTATGTAATAAGCGTAATGTACACTATAGGCAGAACTATGAACATATGAACATAATTTACACTATTGCAGTGGACAGTAAAGTGCATAGAAAATATTTCAGTGTGCAAATGGGTTATTCAGTGTTCCTGGATGAACAGACAGTAGTGCAAGTAATAGCGAGTTTACTGTTTTTGCTTGTTGTAAATAAATCAGTCAGATGTAGTGATGAAGTGGGGGAGGAGTCTGTGTGTATGGTGTGGGGGGTGTCAGAGGGCAGAGTTCAGCAAGGAGACAGCTGTAGGGAAAAAGCTGTTCCTGGATCTGCTGGTCCTTATCCGGAGGGTCCTGAAGTGCCTCACGGAGAGCAGGAGGTTAAACAGTCTGTGGTCAGGGTGAGAGGAGTCCTTAAGAATGCTGCGAGCTTGACGCAGACAGCGTTTCCTCTGGATGTCCTCAATAGCAGGAAGTGGTGTCCCTGTGACGCGCTGGGCGGTTTTCACCACCCTCTGCAGTGCTTTGCGGTCAGCAGCTGAGCAGTTCCCATACCAGACTGTGATACAACTGGTCAGGATGCTCTCGATCACACACCAGTTGAAGTTCACCAGGATGGCTGAAGACAGCTGGTTCTTCTTCAGTGTTCTGAGAAAGAAGAGGTGCTGGTGAGCTTTCTTGACCAGGCTGGAGGTGTTTGTGGTCCAGGACAGGTCCTCCGTGATGGTGGTTCCCAGGAACTTGAAGCTGGAAACATGTTCAACAACCATCCCGTTAATGTGGATAGGGTCATGCGTGCCTCCATTCTTCTTCCTGAAGTCCACAATGAGCTCCTTTGTCTTACTGGTGTTAAGGAGCAGGTTATTGTCAGCGCACCATGTGGCCAGGTGCTGTACCTCCTCCCTGTAGGCAGTCTCATCGTTGTCACCGATGAGGCCAATCACCGTGGTGTCATCTGCAAACTTAATGATGGAGTTTGATCCATGAACAGGCTTGCAGTCGTGGGTGTAGAGGGAGTAGAGGAATGGGCTCAGCACACAGCCCTGTCGTACGCCGGTGTTGAGTGTGATAGTGGTGGAGCAAGTGTGGCCTGACCTAACATGCTGAGGTCTGTTGGTCAGAAATTCCATAATCCAGTTGCAGAGGGAGGTGTTAATGTCCAGGTCTCCAAGTTTTGTGGTCAGCTTGGAGGGAATGACGGTGTTAAATGCTGAGATGAAATCAACAAACAACATCCGAACATATGTTTTGCTATTGTCCAAGTGTGTCAGTACAGAGTGCAGCACTGTGCATACTGCATCCTCTATGCTCCTATTTCTGTGGTAGGCAAATTGATGTGGGTCCAGTGTGGGTGGGAGGCAGTCTTTGAGGTGTGCTAGGACCAATCACTCAAAGCACTTCATAATGATGGGTGTGAGTGCTACGGGGCGATAGTCATTCAGGCAAATCGGGGAGGAGTGTTTTGGTATTGGCACAATGGATGTGGACTTAAAACATGTTGGCACAGTTGCTTGGGTGAGGGACAGGTTGTCTGTGAAGACCCCTGCAAGCTGCTCTGCACATGCTCTAAGCACACGTCTGGGCCAGCAGCCTTGCGTGCGTTGATCCGGCTCAATGCAGTGTGGACATCTGTGGAGGTGAGTTTGAGGGGTTGGTGGTCTGCTGAGTGTGTGATTTTGGTGGCCGTCTCCTTGCTGTCACTGTTGAAGCGAGCATAAAAGTCATTTAGCTCGTTAAGGAAGGAGACGTCCGTGACCGTTGGAGTGGAGTTACTTGACTTGTAGTCACTGATGACCTGGATGCCCTGCCACATGCGTCGGGGGTAAGAGTTTGAAAAGTTTTGATGCCCCTCCTCAGGTTAGCCCTGGATTTGCTGTAGGCCTAAGCGTCATCTGACCTGAAGGCAGTGTTGCAGGCTTTCAGCAGAAGTCGCACCTCCTTGTTCATCAGTGGCTTCTGATTAGGGTACGTTGTTATCTGTTTTTCAGTTGTAACACTGTCAATGGTGGTTTTGATGTAATTCATTACAGAGGAGGTATAGATATCAATGTCCGTGTGAGAGCCACAGGCAGCCTGAGAAGCAAACATACTCCAGTCAGTGTGTTGAAACCTGTACTGAAGTAAAGAGTCAGCTCCAGCTGGCCACACTATGATGGTCCTCACTGATGGCTTCACACAGCTGATGAGGGGTGAATACTCAGGGCTGAGAAACAAAGAAAGGTGATCAGACTGTCTGAGGTGGGGGAGGGGGGTCGCGGTGTAAGCTCCATCAATGTTTGTGTAAACATGATCCAAAGTTTTGTCTCCTCTGGTGTGGCAGGAAACATGCTGGTGAAATTTGGGGAGCACTGTCTTTAATTTGCAGTGATTAAAATATATATAAAAATATAAAACATAAAACATATAAAACATTTGAAACACTACTGCTGCTTCTAAAGGCCTACCTACTGCATTTAGTTACATTTGATACATTCTGTTTCATAAACAAGTCTATCTCCTGCCAACAAAAAATACAACAGCAACATTTTAAGTCTTACAATTTTAATGAAATTCTTTATGCAGGAAAAAACCCTGCCTTGAATGGAACACATTTAATATTTCAAGTAGAAATGTTTCTTCAAATTCCAGAATCTGCCCGAAATTCACTTTCAGAGTAGAATTACTGGCTATAGCATTATTTGTCATAGAAACAGCTATCCTAAATATCTACAAACATATGTTATTTTTTGGCTTTAGAAGAGTCAAACACTTACATACAGCACCTTTTAACCTCCTCACCTGTAAATTTGAAGTTAATCCTTAATTGAGATTTAAATCTGAGTTTAAAGTTATGGAGCAACAGGATTAAAGTTAATCTATTTTATATATAAAATAAATCAAGGATCAAGATGACGTTTTAAATGTAAACCTGCTTATTTTTAAACTAGGTTTAAAGTTTGGTGCAACAGAATTATTAGATAAAACTTGATTTAATCTAGATTTAAGCTTAATCCTTATTGGTGCAACCCACCCTCTGTGATCTTCTTACTGTCCAGCTGAACTCTCCTGATATCACACACTTTGATCCCACAAACGCCATTGAAGATGACATCTCTGAGGACATCTGAGCATTTCGTTCAGATATAAGACAGTGTTATTTTTGTTGCACTTCTTTTGTTTGAATAATTTGAAATTCAGACTTTATAATAAATAATAATAAAATACACAGTAAATGTTTATAAATAAAGATTTGACAGGTAATCTGGTGATTTTCTTTCTTTCTTTTTTGTTCTGACTGGCAGTAACTTTTTTGGTGAGGGAGAAAGTTAATTTAAAACACTGATTGCAGTAGTCCAGTTTAGAAACGACGAGGGCCTGGACGAGAGGTTGTGTTGCATGCTCTGTTAGGAAGGGTCTGATCTTCCTGATCTTGTGTAGTGCGATCCTGCAATATTGTACTGTTTTAGCAATATGATTGTTAAAACCTTAACACTCAATGAGACTATCATCAGTTGATGTTTGTGTCTCATTGGTGTAAATGGTGTGATTATTCCTGAATGCAGCAGCTGATCTCTATGATAATGAGTTCTACAACTGATCACATCCTTTCAGTGCTTGGTCTTCACCTGTAAGGACTGAAATCTAAATCAAACCACGGTGTTTCACTGCTTTAGTCAGACTTCATGACTGCAGTGCCACAGTTTGATCTCCATCAAGACTCTGCTGAAGATACTTCTGGGTCTCCCACAGCTGTCACTGGATAGTCTAGGTGTTTTACTCTCAAAACATTTTCAACTTCACTAATAACACAACATTTATGCACACTTCTGCAACATTAAGATGTTTTCCATTTGGCCATAACTGAAGACAATGCAGACTATATCACAAATGCTTTGCAGTTGGTATTAGGAATTTAAGGGTTGAATCTATGAACATGAAAAAGTATGAGCATGTACAGCACTCAATACTTAGTTGGAATATACAAGTAGTATATACTTAGTTAATATACAAGTTTCACTTTTTGAATGGAATTAGTGAAATAAATCAACTTTTTGATGATATTCTAATTATATGACCAGCACCTGTATTGTTAGGAAATGGGTCAAGGCAATCAAGACTGCATGAAATATTGTTTAAATACCAGAAAAACACAGGAACAATAGGTAGAATCTAGGTTCTCTCTCTCCTCGTTAATCATTTATTTATTTATTTATTTATTGGGTCGTTTCTTTCTTCCACGCCACACTCCAGATCAGTAGGTGGCAGTAATGCACCTTTTCGCTGGTTTGCCAAAACGCTAGAAGAAGAAGAAAAAGAAGACTTTTATTTTGGTTTGACGCCGTGACGTCATAAGTCTGCTCCCCGCGTCTGTGATTCGGCTGAGGAGAGGTTTGTGTTTTTAATCATCTGAAGTGTTTAAATAATTACAACCAATTTATTGTACAGATAACTATTGTTTAATTTACCTTCGTAACACGTTACCTAACACTAAAAAAACATTTCTTCGTGTAAGTTAAGCTTATCTGCATGAGTAACAGGACAGCTGTGTCTCATTTCTCTCCCTGAGTCCTGAATCACTAGATTGTAAACACGAATTCGCTCCCTAGCAAGTAGTGATGGAGAAACGGAGCTCTTTAAAACTAAACTGAACCCAATTTGTAGCAAAATGATTCTGTTTCAAACGGTCATACAATGAGAAATATAAAGCAGAAGTAGATGATAAACTTTGGTTTGTTTGTCTAGTGCTCGAGGAGCTGATGGACTGTCCAAACACACAGAACCATGGCATTTATTAAAGAGGAGACTGTAGACATAAGGATTGAAGAAGTCTTCTGTCTCAAACAAGAGGATTTCGAGGAACTAACAGGTTGGTTTTCAATCTCAAAGCATCTGATTCTTATTAAACCGTCATCATGAGTTTGTTGTGACTGGATTGACAGAAAGTCCAGTAGTGTATGCTGCTCAGTCTGAAGCGACTCGTCTGCAGTCCAGCTGTTTCTTCTGTCAACATATCTTAATGTAAAATACCCATCAAATAACGGTAGATGTATCACTGGAGTGTAGGGGTGTAATGGTACATGTATTCAGTCTTTGGTTCAGTACACATGTGTAACTAACAAATCATTAAGTTTTTCCAGGAACTCCAGACAATAAATGCTGATGTGGCGAGACCGATGGCTGTATAAACGCCTCAGTTCTAACACCTCTGTGAAGTTGACCCCCCACTCAAGGCAAAACAGTCTCAATACTTTGTGCCTGTAATATTTTCGTTTGTGCCGCTTCCGTTTTTAAAACATTAGACACTGAATTATAGACGATGACGTCGCCAGCCCCCCACACGCTCTAGATTTACACCAGATAGTCTCAGTTGTTTGTCATTTTTGCTACTGTCTCTTTTATAGATCGATTAATATAACAACCTACTAAACATTACTTTAATATTTAGGCGTAGCCTATTCCATGCCAGGGTTTCTACAGACATGAACAAGCTAAATTTAAGACTTTAAAAGACCTTTTTGATACCACCGCATTTGAAATTTAAGACCTAAACCTGTAATGTAAATACACATTATATTACATACATATATGTAATATTTAATGTGTCTCAATTAAAAAGAAAACAAAATATCATTGCTGTAATAAATATATATTTATTACTACGATATACAGTGAACTTTTAATGTCAGCAGACAATATTCCATACAAAATATCCCTGCAAAATAACTGCGTCACTGAGATTTTGGGTGGATTAAACAATATTTTCAGTGTTCTATCAGCTTTTACATACTTAAATCTGCATATTTTTATTTACCTTTATAAAGGTGTATTTTTAAACTTTTCAGATGTATGCATCATCTTTCATGTCAAATTATTACAATTTATCAATAAATTCAATATATACTACAGGGCTGCCACCAGTCAGTTTAAATTATTTACACTGAAAATAACAATTACAACTGCAATAAATCATGTTATGAGATTAATATTTTAAATGCATTTATGAATATACAAATAAGAAATGTTAAGGGGAAAATGCATACTTTCCAACATACTTCTGAACTAAACGACCAGTAAGTGCAGGCGGTAAGTCTGAGTCATTCATTCAACTTATCGAGTGTGTTATCATGCTGGTATCTTAAGGACTTTAGTGGACAGCTGACTCCTAAAGTTTTTCATGTTCTTCATATACTGTGTTGTGGTAAGATACCTTTTACCTTTTATGGGCATTTTACCTTTATAAAGCCATTTTTTATAAGTGTGCACTATCTTTTGAGTTAATTAGAATAATAAGACAGTAATAATAATTAATTTGACAATAAGCAAATGAAATCAGTATCAACTAAATTTATCTTTGCAATCCAGACATAAACTGCACCTGAAGTGGCGTTTAGATGTATTTACACACCTTTAAAGCAGAACATGAATGCATTTAACCTGCAGTTACAAATGCATGAATAATTTTGATATATTAAACATAAAATGTTTGAATACTGATATTTGAAATTATTTAAAAAAATGAAAAGATACTTTAAGTCATTAGGTCCGTCAGACTTAAAATATTTTAGCGGTAATGTGACCAAAAATATTTAAGACCCATCGAATCCGAATTTAAGACATTTTAAGACATTTTAAGGACGCGCGGACACCCTGCATGCTCAAGCGCACACATAAAGCTTGCACCAAAACACTGGCAAAAGTATTGATTATGAATGCGTCGGGGAAAAAGAAGACATTGTAATTATTTATTAGGTCTACCAAACCAGTGCTTTCTCAGTCAGTCGGCTGCTAAATGCAGACGCTAACTGGCCATCTCCACAGTAGGCTTATGGACGTGCCTTTAATAGAGAAATGCACCTTTTCATATGCACTACATATTTAGAGATGTTTTTTTTTCTTTCTGCATTGGTTTGTTTAATAATAGACATTTCAATATTTCTATAGCAGGGTGTCCGCGGGTCCTTAAAAAGTCTTCAAATGTCTTAACATTTTCCTAATAAAAGGCCTTAAAATGTCTTAAATTCAGATTCTATAGGGCTGAAATATTTTTGCTCACATTACCACTAAAATTTCTTTTTTATTATATTCTCAATAATAATAATAATATTTAATAACGTAGGTTGAGCTTTGAGCTACAGCTGACCAGCTTTCTAGCTAGTTTAAATTTAAAAAAAAAAAATTTTTTTTTTAAATTTACTTACCCGACCAAACAAATAGCCTGACTAAAATTTAAGTGACACAAAAATAACCAGCGAAGCACCGAAACGCAGTAATGATTCTACTGATTTAATTACATTCAATCAAGGTCGCGCTGTTGAGGCTCACTGTTTGTCTCTTTGTGAGAGACTTCAGAACAAACGAGCGTAACAGCACACACAAAGAAGCGCAGAAGAAACACACTTAGGTAAAAATTTTAAATGTTTAGTTTATTATAACATGAAACATTAAAATAATATTTTGCTGAATATTTTTATAATTCCAAATGTCCCATTGGTTTTATTTCAATAAACAAGTAAAGTAGACAGGTAATTATTAAGTTACTTACATTTTAGACACAATATTTACTGTTTTTGTTCTATTTCTACAACGAAAAGAGTTCCGAACAAAGATCAAAGCAGAAGTATCACATTCTCTCCACTCGGTGGTGTTTCGTTACTGAATGATTCCATGTTTTGAACGAATCGGTTGAATGCCACAATGACTCACTCATTAAGTGACTTACCGCCACCCACTGGTGGTTTAGTATGTTTAAAAGTGTATTTTCCCCCCAACATTTCTTATTTGTATATCCAAAAATCATTATTTATTGCAGCTGTAATTTTTCAGTGTAAATAATTTAATCTGACTGGTAGCAGCCTTATAGTGCATATTGAATTTATTGATCAATTGTAGTAATTTGACACGAAAGATGATGCATAAATTTAAAAAGGTAAATTAAAGAAATGCAGATTTAAGTATGTAAAAGCTGATCGAACACTAAAAATATTGCTTCAGAATAAATAGACAAAATCTCTTTTGTGAGGATATTTTGTATGGAATATTGTCTGCTAATATGAAAAGTTCTATATAAATGTTCTGTGAAAACAGTGTATCATAGTAATAAATATAATTTATGACAGCGATGATGTTTTTTTTTATTTTTACATTAAACACATTAAATATTACATATACTGTATATATGCAATATAATGTGTATTTCCATTGCAGGATTAGGTCTCAATTTTCATATATGTTGGTATTAAGAAGGTCTTAAAAAGTCTTAAATTTAGCTTGTTCATATCTGCAGAAACCCTACATAGATTTCTTATGTCTGTGAGCCGGTTCATTCTTGTGATGCGCTCCATTCACGGAGACCGTATGAGACGACAGAAAGCACATCCAGAAATTAGTATTTTAAGTTTTTTCCACATGAAAAAAAAAATGCAAGGGATTGCGCGGTCGCCTCTATCATACAGTAAGCGTGATAATACTCCCACACTCCTCCTGAACTCCTGAAAGGCACATATATAGTGGTTTAATAATTCATATAAAAAACTAATAATAATATCCTGTTTTGATCATATTTACTTTTAATTGCCCAGCTTCTCCTATCAATGATCTAGCACAGAGACAGCTAGTTCTCAACTGAACGTGTGGGAGAAGCATTACTTCTAATTTGACCAAAGAAAACTTGTTAAAATGGATTTTTTTCTACATTAATTTGTGCATTTTTCAAATGTTTATTAAAGGTGCAAAAAGTCACAAATAATTCAGTATTTTACTTTTCTTGGGCAGCTTTTTTTGTGAACAGTTCTATTTTCAATTTTGGGTTTCATGATAGCATTTAAAAATACTACAACTATTATTTTTTTTAAATTTGTTTCACCATGGTTAAAAAAGGAAAAACGAATAAATGCAAAAGTATAGGCTACACGGACTTGGAAACAGTATTGCATGTTTTATTAACGTGCACAGAAACGAAAATAGGCCTATGAATATCAAGTCTTTACTTTTGTGTTTCAGTTTTGTAAAGATATAATAAAATAAGCCTAGGTAATTTTTCTTAATTAGCCTAATTGAACGAATATGGCTATTAGCAATTAAGTAATCAGGACTATTTAATGTGCTTTGGTTTGCCATTTGAATTTTACTTTATTCAAATGTAGGCTATTGTTAAAAAAGACAGTAGCAAAAATGAAAATACTACTGCCGCAAACCAGCACAAACAAGACTATTTGGGGTAAATTTGGAGCATGTGTGGGGTTGAGTGACCTCAGAATGATCACTAAATAATATTTTAATATCTAAAAAACTGAAGCTGCACAAACAAAAATATTACTAGCGCAAACGATTGAGCCTGTTTTGGGTGAATTTGAAGCATGTTGATGGGCTAGTGACCTATAATTGCCTATAATTCAATGTCTAAAATTTTAAAAACCGAAGCCGCAAGAAATGAAACTTCTACCGGCACAAACAAAAACAAGCCAATTTTTCGTAATTTTTCGCAAGAAACTGAACCGTATTTATTTTACCATTTTTTTTTACCCCTGATTCACGCAATGTCCGAACTGTTAGAACTCTTGTGAACGCACTTCACAGCAGCCTGCATCATCTTCTTTTTCTTGCTTGCTTTATGGCGGATCACTGACTTATAAGTGCATTACCGCCACCTATCTCAAAAAGTGGACCATTGACACTCCTGATTGAGATTGTAGATAGTGTTAATGGTCCACTTGAGCGATAGGTGGCGCTAATGCGCTTAATAACTCTGCGATCCGCAATAAAGCCACAAGAAGAAGAAGATGAAGGCTGCTGTGAAGCGCGTTCACAAGAGTTCTAACAGCTCGGACATTGCGTGAATCAGAGGTAAAAAAAAAAATGGTAAAATAAATACGGTTCAGTTCTGATTGTTTTGTGTCTTTACACATCAATGTATCGTCACGAGCCGCAGGGTTTAATTTGGATTTTTCTGTGCATGTTTTTTTCTATCTCATAGATTCTGTGATCATTTGCCGCGTTTCCACCGAAATTACCCGGAACAATTGTACCAGGAACTTTTTTCCCCAGGAACTATTTCCCCCCGCAGACCTGTTGCTTTCAGCGTTTCCACCGTGGTCTAAAGTACTGTGATGATTAGGCAAATAGTCTGGTGACGTAAGCCTGCGCGTGTTTCTCAGTACAAAGTACGCAAATGTCAGACTTTCATCCTCGGTAGTTCGGACCTTGTGAGTTCGACTTGGGAGTGTGATCTCCCGCGGACGAAACGACGCAAGTCTGATAATTCTGCAAACAGCAGCGTACTTGATAACATCGGTCAGCTCGCCTTGACTACTGCGATTTTCCTCACTGTATATTTACAATAAGACGAAATATGATATCAAATACCACTGCCTCCTTTCGTTTTCATTTAAACATAATAATAGCCGCAGAAATGGGAAATGTGTATATATACAGCCTACATTACAGTAAAACTAAATATTATATAAATTTTCCATTTTTATCTTCATTTAAACATATAGATAAATTGAATAAAGTCCAAAGATTACCTGTTAGATTTACACAAAACTAATTATATTTTATGTTTAACCACTAAAGAGACATCAGAGCCAGCGGCACATATCAGAAGGACTAGCCGAGTTGAGACTGCTCTCCGCGGATACATGAGCACTGAGTTACCGCTGATCGTGTGGAGCTGACCGTCTCCGAAATCGCCAAAACATATTTTTAAATAGGCGCTGTCTTTATAGATAATCCACAGATTTGAGTTTTCAACAACTACATTCTCGCCTGAAATACTTTTAAAACTACATTTCATGATACAATAACAGTAATATTTTGATCCAAATAAATGGTGGTTGAAATCACAATGCTGTGTGAACTCAACCAATCAGCATGTTTAGCGCCCAAGTCCCACCCCCAAAAGTTCCGGAACTTTGAAAAAGTACTACCTCGCCAGCAGGGACTTTCTGAGGGGCATTTTTCTACCCTGAACTTTATTTAGATCCTGGTTCCTGCGGTGGAAACACACCGAGTACCAGCCCAAAGTCCCTAGTTCCTGGGTAGAGTTCCAGCAGTGGAAACAGGCTTTTGATAAGCATTGTAGACTGCAACGGCTGAAGTTAAAAATCTCTGTTTGTGTTCTACTGAAGAAACAAAGTCACCTACGTGTTGGATGCCCTGGGGGTCAGCAGATAAACATCAAATTTTCATTTTTGGGTGAACTGTCACTTTTTAATACATTCTCATTTAACAAAAATGGCTTTAAATAATCTTTTGTGGGTATTTTCAAAGTCAAATGTAATTTGCAGTTAATTAGATTTAACTAATTGACACATGTAATTAAATTAAACATTTTAATCAACTGACGGCCATAGTGACGATAGAATGAACATCTCACGTAAAACCTAAATCAGTGTTTTAATTGCGGAAAGACATCGACAGCTTGTAAACAAAATGTCACAGAGCATTTAATTTAGACTACCTCAGGCAAGTCATCAGTGTACACATCTAGTGACGAGCATTTTTAGAGATATTAGACTATATGTATATGTAATTATATTTGACTTTACCTGTTAGTGATGTCTAAATTATCTAATGTTTAAATAAACCTTCTATGAAACAAGTTATGACAGCCACTGTGTAAATGATTATATTTCAACAACAAATATAAATTGTATTATCTGTAAGTTAATTAAAAATGGCATTAACATTTTTGATACATTTTGAATAGGCTACAAAATTTTAATTTGAATGTTGGTTATTATAGTTAAAAATAAATAGTAATTGAATTTAAGAATTAATTTCAATACCGGTTCCTGAACAGTACTTTTTTTCGATACCAATATTATTAATCAATTTAAGATTAAAATTGTCAAAAAAACTTTTTTTTTCAGCTTGTTGACATTTACACTGAAACTCAAAGACTTAAACTTAAAATAGTTTTCATTTTCCACATCTTCTAGGCTACAGTTACACTAGTGCATTAAATGCATAGCTCAGAATGAATCATCATTTCTATTAATTTTCCACTTATTTACTGATGAACATTAGCTGCTTCCAGTGCTTTCTGCCTGTGTTTTCTCTTCCGTGATCACTGTTTCGACTCGGAGGCTCTTTTCTGAAATGCTGTGGAAACACCAGTATGGATGAGGATCATTTTCATTTAAAAATGCAATTTAAAATGAAAATGCTGTAGTGTAAACGTAGCCTTGCATTTATGGGGTTGTGATGCTTACACACTAAAGCCTCAGGTGTGAGCCACGTTTCTGGGTGTAACCTAGTGCTTTTCCTTTATGCCTCACCAAAGCCAATCACCAGCACTTGATATAGGCATATCAAGCATGCTTACTGGCTCACTGAAACAAAATATAAAAGATGTTCTGAGATTACATGCAACTCCTGTTTCAGTAGCTAAGTGTATATGAGGTTGTACAACATGTTGTTGGTTTTAAAGGGTTAGTTCACCCAAAAATGAAAATTAGGCCAGAAATTACTCACCCTGAAGTCATCCTAGGTGTATATGTCTTTCTTCTTTCAGACGAATCCAGTCGGAGTTATTTTAAAAATTGTCTTTGATCTTTCAGCTGTTTGATGTCACTCAGCGGGTGTTGCACTGCTTCAGTCCAAGAGTAGTGTCTCACACGGCTCCGGGGGGTAAACAAAGGCCTCCTATAGCCAATTGATGCGTTTTTGTAAGAAATTCAAAATGTTATAATCACTTGAATCTGTCACGGTGCAGGGTGCCTTCTCAGCTTCCCCTGCGGTCTGTGTTGCGCTGTCTGTTCGGTAGCTCGTGGTCTGGGCAATCAGCGCTGATCGTAGCGGGGGTGCGCAGATCACGAGCTGAGTCTTCCCCACCTGTCGCTCGTTCCCCAGCTCCCTTATATGTCTCTGCCTCTCTGTCTGTCGTCGTGAGTAGATTGTTTTGTCTTTGCCCATGGTTTGTGTGGGGTGTCCAAGCTGCATTCTCACCTTCTGTTTTCCCGTCTAAGGATCCGTAGTTCGGAGATCCGGCAGCGCGAGTGGTCCGCAGTGTGCCGGCCACCTCAGAGATCTCTGTGTGCGCCAGAGCATTTAATTATTGTTTATGTTATTTTGTGTTTTGTGGCGAGAATAAAGATTCTCCTTTTCCCTACTCTGCATCTGAGTCCTCTGTCTAGCCCGCACCCCTGACAGAATCTACTCCCAAAAGAATGGATTCAGCAGAGGAGACGGAGCTGCGCCGAGCTCTCCTGCAGCAAGGCTCTCTACTGGGTCAACAGCAGGAGGAAATCGCGGCTTCTCGGCGCGCCTACTCGGAGATCTCTCTCCAACTCAACCAGCTAGCAGAACGGCTTGACCAGCTGCAGGCCAGCCCTTCAGCAGCCCCAGCTGTCCCACCCGCTCCTCGCCACGCGGAACCACGACTTAATCCGCCCGCTCCATACTCGGGTGAGCCCAACTCATGTCGGTCATTTCTGTCCCAGTGCTCGCTAACTTTCACTCTCCAGCCTTCCTGTTTTCCCACGGAGCAATCCAGAGTAGCATTCGTCATCACTCTCTTAGTGGGTCAAGCGAGAGAGTGGGGAACGGCCATGTGGGACAGCAAGCATGACTGTTGTGTGTCGTTTGAGGCATTCTCGAAGGAGCTGCGCAAGGTATTTGATCGCTCGGCACGCGGGATTGAAGCAGCACGAGCATTGTTGCTGCTTCAGCAGGGAGAGCAGTCGGTGTCTAGTTACTCCATTCAATTCCGCACGCTCGCCACGTCCTGCGCCTGGAATGAGAAGGCTCTCTGGGATCACTTCCTCCACGGCCTGGCTGAGCATGTGAAGGACGAGATCTATTCTCTGGAGCTGCCTTCTGGCTTGGATGAGCTTATCGACCTCGCCATTCGGGTCGACGACCGGATTACTCTCCGTTCTCGGCACCAAAGAGAGGGGATTCCCCATGAACAGCTCACCGGGGTCGCGTATGGAGCAACATGTGACACGATGTCTCAACGCCGCATCCTTCCGGAGGAGGAGCCTATGCAAATCGGGAGAGCACGGCTGACCATAGGAGAGCGACGCCATCGCCTGGATAATCAGCTGTGTCTGCACTGCAGTGAGGCGGGTCATGTGGTAGCGGCGTGCCCTGTGGCGGGGCGATGCTTTTCATGCAAGGGAGAGCGCATGGTGAGCGTCACTAATACTCGACTGCCACCTGGTGGCCGTTCAGAGTTTCAAGCTTCAGTACAGTTTGGGGGAGCTGTTTTCCAGGTTTCGGCATTGATTGACTCTGGACCGGAGGGCGACTTCATGGATTCCAGATTGGCAACAAGTCTGGGGAGTTCGGCCGTCGCGCTGGCCGAACCTATTTCTGCCAGGACCCTTTGTGGCACCCATCTCACTAATATTACCCACACCACCCAGTTTGTCACACTGACTTTGTCTGGTAATCATGCGGAGGAGATTAAATTTCACCTTATTCACTCGCCCACCGCTCCAGTGGTGTTGGGTCACACCTGGCTGGTTAAACATAACCCTCATATTGATTGGGCCCCGTGGTTCTATTTTGGCGTGGAGCCCTTTCTGTTTAGCTCAGTGTTTGGGTGCTGCATTTTCCCCAGTCTTGTCTCATTCTGTGTTGCAGGAGGAGCTGGTTAACCTGGCAGATGTACCGGAGGCTTACCATGATTTGAGAGTGGTTTTCAGTAAGTCCCGAGCTTCATCTCTGCCTCCGCACTGCCCGTACGACTGTGCTATTGACCTGTTGCCAGGCACTTCTCCACCTAAGGGGCATCTTTACTCTCTGTCGGGTCCGGAGAGGGAGGCCATGGAGAGGTATATACGTGATTCTCTGGTAGCAGGCATTATCCGTCCCTCTTCCTCTCCAGCCGGGGCGGGGTTCTTCTTCGTGGAGAAGAAGGATGGATCGTTGCGCCCCTGTATTAACTATCGGGGGTTGAATGACATCACGGTAAAGAATCGTTATCCTTTGCCATTGATGTCATCGGCCTTCGAGCTCCTTCAGGGGGCAACCATCTTTACGAAGTTGGACCTCTGCAGTGCTTATCACTTGGTTCAGATTAGGGAGGGGGACGAATGGAAGACCACCTTTAACACCCATACGGGGCATTTTGAGTATTTAGTTATGCCGTTTGGGCTTTCCAACTCCCCGGCGGTCTTTCAGGCACTCGTCAACGACGTGCTCCGAGACATGGTCGATCGGTTTGTTTTTTGTTTACATCGACGACATCCTGATCTTCTCCCAGAACGAGCAATCATGTCCAGCATGTCAGGCGAGTGCTCCAGCGGCTGCTGGAGAATCGTTTATTCGTTAAGTTGGAGAAGTGTGAGTTTCACGCACAGTCGGTTCCGTTCCTTGGTTTTATTCTCTCGCCTGAAAGTATCTGAATGGATCTCGCCAAGGTAAAGGCAGTTGCTGATTGGCCCACCCCAGACAGTCGTAGAGTGGTCCAGCACTTTCTGGGGTTTGCCAATTTTTACAGGCGGTTCATTCGGAACTTAAGCCAGATCGCAAACCCTCTGACTGACCTCACCTCCACAAAGAAATGATTCTGTTGGTCGTCGCAGGCCCAAGCTGCGTTTCAGAACCTTAAGAGTCTATTTATTTCGGCCCCTATTTTAACGACCCCTGACCCATCACGTCAGTTCATTGTGGAGGTGGATGCGTCGGAGGTGGGGGTTGGGGGTCAGTTTTGTCTCAAAGATCATCTTCGGACGAGAAAATACATCCCTGCGCATTCTTTTCTCATCGTTTAACCCCCACGGAACGGAACTATGACATCGGGAATAGGGAGTTACTAGCTGTCAAGCTGGCGCTGGAGGAGTGGCGGCACTGGTTAGAGGGAGCGCGATTTCCGTTTATCGTTTGGACTGATCATAAAAATCTTGAGTACATTCGCACCGCCAAGAGAATAAATTCTAGGCAGGCTCGCTGGGCATTATTTTTTGGACGTTTCAGGTTTACCATTTCTTATCGCCCCGGCTCTAAGAATGGTAAACCTGACGCGCTGTCGCGGGTTTTTGAGGCTGAGGCTAGACCCACCCTCCATGTGGCCATTTTTGCATCCCGAACGGGTTGTGGCTGCGGTCGCCTGGGGGTGGAGTTCAAGGTCCGCACGGCACTGCGCGACGCTTCTGTTCCCACTGGATGCCCAGAGGGTCTGCTCTTGGTACCCGAATCAGTCCGAACTAGCGTACTACAGTGGGGCCACTCTTCTAGTCTAGCTTGCCACCCTGGAGCGACTCATACTTTTAGGTTAATCAAGCAGCGGTTTTGGTGGCCGTCCGTGGCGCAGGATGCTCGAAGGTTTGTGTCGGCCTGTCCTATTTGTGCTACGGGTAAGGGATCCAATCGACCCCCAGCAGGGCTACTCCAGCCGTTGTCGTTCCTTCGCGGCCCTGGTCACACATAGCGATGGACTTTGTTACTGGCTTGCCTCCGTCTAGTGGCAGGACGGTAGTTCTCATTGTGGTGGACAGGTTCTCAAAGGAGGTCCATTTTATTCCCCTCCCCAAGTTGCCGTCAGCGAGGGAGACAGCGACTATTGTCTTAGATCACGTTTTCCGGATTCATGGCCTCCCAGTGAACGTGGTTTCTGACAGGGGTCCCCAGTTTGTGTCTAGGTTTTGGACAGAGTTCTGTCGACAGCTGGGAGCGACTGCGAGGCTTTCCTCCGGATATCACCCGCAGACCAATGGTCAGGCCGAGCGTGCCAACCAGGATTTGGAGAGAGTTCTGCGCTGTGTGGCGTCTGCTGAACCGTCATCTTGGAGTTCCAGGTTGACCATGGTAGAGTATGCGCATAACTCCCTCCCGGTCTCATCTACAGGTTTGTCTCCCCTTCAGTGCTGTTTAGGCTACCAGCCACCTTTATTCCCCTCTCAAGAATCCGATGCCGTTGTTCCCCTCCGCGCATGCGTTTATTCAGAGATGCCTCCAAACTTGGAGGATCGCCAGAGAAGCCCTCACTCGGACTGGCGAGAGGAACAAGGCATCGGCGAACCAAAACCGTTACACCGTTTATCACTTTACGTGTGTGGTCAGAGAGTCTGGTTGTCTACTAAGGACATTAACTTCAGACTGCCCTCACGTAAACTGGGACCCAAATTTGTTGGACCGTTTATTATTGCCAAAGTGCTTAGTCCGGTGTCAGTGCGGCTCAAATTGCCCCCTCAGTTTAGAAGGGATCCACCCGGTTTTCCATGTTTCGAAGATCAAACCCGCCTTTCGCTCCCCCCTTCAGCCCCTGACCTCTGCCCCTCCGCCTCCTAGGCTCATCGAGGGGTCGCCAGCCTATACTGTACGGCGGCTCATTGATGTGAGGCGTAGGGGTAGAGGTCATCAATATCTGGTAGACTGGGAGGGTTATGGTCCGGAGGAGAGATGCTGGATTCCGGCTCGCGATATTCTGGATCGCGCTCTCATTGATCAATTTAATCAACGTCATGGTGAGTCCTCCGGGGACGCCAGGAGGCGTCCCTGAGGTGGGGGGTACTGTCACGGTGCAGGGTGCCATCTCAGCTTCCCCTGCGGTCTGTGTTGTCCTGTCTGTTCGGTAGCTCGTGGTCTGGGCAATCAGCGCTGATCGTGGCGGGGGTGCGCAGATCACGAGCTGAGTCTTCCCCACCTGTCGCTCGTTCCCCAGCTCCCTTATATGTCTCTGCCTCTCTGTCTGTCGTCGTGAGTAGATTGTTTTGTCTTTGCCCGTGGTTTGTGTGGGGTCCAAGCTGTATTCTCACCTTCTGTTTTCCCGTCTAAGGATCCGTAGTTCGGAGATCAGGCAGCGCGAGTGGTCCGCAGTGTGCCGGCCAGCTCGGAGATCTCTGTGTGTGCCCAGAGCATTTAATTATTGTTTATGTTATTTTGTGTTTTGTGGCGAGAATAAAGATTCTCCTTTTCCCTACTCTGCATCTGAGTCCTCTGTCTAGCCCGCACCCCTGACAGAATCTAGCTTGCACTCACTGTTGTAAATGAAGCAGTTCTGGGGAATGATGTATGAAGTCAGCTTTGGGCATGCGCCACTCAGAAGAGATGCATGCAGAAACGCAGCGGAGCGACCAAAACAAAACAACGGTCACTAATTAGAAGTACAATACAAGGATTTGTAAAGAAGAATGTCGGAGGATTTCGATATAGACCAAGAGGAGACTGGTTTTCCTTTGCTAAAGTAAGGAAACTTTGCTTCTTTTGATCCGTTGAACGTTGGTTTTCACAAGACTCACCAGTGCATGCGCAGCGCTGAGCTCCATACGTCATGCTCCCGGAGCTGCTTCTGTGTACAACTGTTGGCGCAAGCTAGATTCAAGTAAGCCTGGGCTAAAAATTTATATTGATATTTATCAACGGTACAACTTCTTCGATAACGATATAAAAAATGTTCGATATAGTGCACGTTTGACGAGTGACGCAGACAGATCACACAAACACGAACACATGCTGAATTGAGTGCTGTGCCTGCCTGTGATGAGGAGATTGTGAATAATAATAATAATAATAAAAAGATTATTAGTCAAATTTAATTTAAACATTTGCATTTGAATATTGGGAGTGCGTCAGGGAGCGTCATCGGTGGCGCGAGATGCGGTAATGTAAGTGACGTTGCATTTTAATGTTTTATTAGTCTACTCTAGCCCACGAGATGTGCCGCTGCTGTGTTATGCATTTTAAATATTAGAGAAATATAGAAGCTCAATGCAGAGAAGATCTTGATTAGGTTAAAACCAAAACCAAGCCATACACAAAGAGTGCATATTCAGTGCAATTTTACACGGACAAATACGACTGCTGCACTCGTGTCTCACATGAGATGTCGCCATGCAAAGTTAAAACTGTGTAAACCTTAAGAAAAAACACATTGCAAATTTGTGGAGGTTAATTCCTTTTCACTGCGTCTCTTATTTTTAAAAATGCAAAATGCAATCTGCATAATGGGCGATTTGGCTCTTTGTATTAAGCAATGCATAAATACATGATGCTGTTTCCGAAATTATATTTGATATTTATATGAGTTCATTTATATGTAATGCAGGTTTTTTATGGACATTTATTTCCTTGCGTTGACTATTTTAATGTGCTGTGTTATTTTGCTCATTGTGCCCTCCTGTGGCCTTGGGAGACAAGAAAAAAGTTTCCTTATGAACCATTTAATCTGCATAGAAAACATTAGAAATTAGATGTTTAATTTTAATTGTGTTTGACTGTTAAAACAAAAATATTTGTTGTTTGTCTCAATAATTTGGGTTAATTAAAAAAATCAGTGGTTAAATGTACACATTTTTTTATATTTCTCTTTGGTTTACAAAAGGTCATAAAAAAATGTCAAATATCGATACCGAACGTTACGGAAACATTATACCGTTGATATTTTTTTTTTTAGCTATATCGCCCAGCCCTAGGTTCAAGTGATTTATTAAGTTTAAATATGGATATATTTCTTACAAAAACACATCGATTCACTAAAGAAGGTCTTTGTTGACCCCCTCCGCATAGTTGCCAACTCTCGCGAGACAAATAAGCAACCGCAGCTTCAAAAACAAGCCCAATATTTTTTGATAATTTATCATCAAAATTATTTATTATCAATTATTTATTTCCAATAGCTGAGCCTCCAACACATTAAACTGAAATTAACCCTCTATCTGAAAAGCAAAAACATAAGTTATTTTGCAAAATCAGCAAACTGCAACAAAGCAGGAACAAAACTCATCTCCAATCACCTGTGAGCAGAGTAGGATTGGAGAGATGGAAAAGGCCAAATATAAAATATAAAAAAACAAATATACTCTTAGTATTAGTAGGCTATAGGCCTACTATATACTATAGGCATACTTGTTTTTTATTACAATGATAACAAAACATTGATACAAAACATTGTAAAAAAAAAAAAAAAATTATTAATTAGGCTGCCTTATAAAGGAAAGATAGTCATCCCACTCCTCTGCATCTACTACTATCATTGCTTGTATTACAGCGTCACGCACATTCTTTTTGAATGTTATTTTTTTATCCAAATCCTCATTGAAGAAAAATCACGTTAAAAAAATGCGTCTGAGAAGGGGGCAGAATATTTGGCAAATTATGCTTCAGCGCTTATATTTTTGCACTGATTGGCTATTAACTGTGAGCAGACAGAGTGTCAATCAATGCATTGGCGAATACAGTGAACATAAATGAAAAGAAACGAAGTTGCTTGTCAGGTTTTCCTAACAAGCAACCATATTTTATAAAATAAGCCCAAAAAAATGCAACCCGCGACCCAGGATTTTTTCACGCAACTTTACAAAAAAAGAAGCCCAAAGTTGCGTATAATACACAGACTTGGCAACTATGCCCCTCCGGAGCCGTGTGAAACTTTTTTTTTTTTTTTTTTTTAATGGATGCGCTTTTTATTAAACTTCTCTTGGACTGATGCAGTGCAACACCCGCTGAGTGGCATCAGACAGCTTGAAACATCAAAGACAATTTTTCAAATAATGCCGACTGGATTCGTCTGAAAGAAGAAAGTCTATTACACCTAGGATGGAATTCAGGGTGAGTAATTTATGGCCTAATTTTCATTTTTGGGTGGACTAGGCTGTTGATGTTTTACGTTTAAATGTTTGTCTTTTTCTTTTTTTGCCTTAGACCTGACAGCAATTAAAGAGGAGAATGAAGTGCTGAATGAAATGGAAGAGAAAGATCAGCATGAAAACCATGAATTCACAACTGAAGAAAAATCTTTCAATTGCTCACAGATTAAGAAGACTTCCTCCAGAAAAAGAGTTAAAAAAGCGATAGGAGCTAGAAGTTGTTTTACCTGCTTTCAGTGTGGAAAGCTTTTCACTCAAAAAGGAAGCCTTAACAGGCACATGAGAATTCACACTGGAGAGAAACTCTACACTCAGTGTGGAAAAAGTTTTGATCAACATAGAAATTTTGAAGTCCACATGAAAGTTCATACAGGAGAAAGGCCTTTTACCTGCCAACAGTGTGGAAAACAATTCAACCAAAAAGTAAACCTTGAATCCCACATGAGAGTACACACTGGAGAAAGGCCTTTCACTTGCCAGCAGTGTGGAAAACGTTTCACTCAAAAAGGAAGCCTTAACAGGCACATGAGAATACACACCGGAGAAAAGCCTTACTCGTGCCCTCAGTGTGGAGTAAGTTTCACACAAAAAGCGGTTCTCAATAGGCACATAAGAAATCATACTAGGGAAAAGCCTTACACATGCCTTCAGTGCGGAAAGTGTTTTGATCAAAATGAAAGCTTGAAGCACACATGAGATGTCACACTGGAGAAAGACCTTTCACCTGCCAACAGTGTGGAAAACACCTTCAATCAAAAAACAAACCTTACCAGGCAATATGAGAATTCACACTGGAGAGAAGCCTTACACATGCCTTCAGTGTGGAAGGAGCTTTCATCAACATGTAAACCTTAAAGTACACATGAGAATTCACAATCGTGAAAAACTTTATTCATGCCTGCAGTGCGGAAACAGTTTTGCTCAAGAGGGAAACCTTAACGTCCCACATGAAATTCATACAGAAGAAAACCCTTTTTACCTGTCAACAGTGTGGAAAAGTTTCAACCGAAAAGGAAACCTAAAGTACCACATGAGAATTCACACTGGAGAAAACCCTTCCACCAGCCAACAGTGTGGAGTAAGTTTCACACAAAAAGGGATTCTCAGTATGGACATGAAAATTCACACTGGAGAGAAGCCTTACACATGCCCTCAGTGTGGAAAGGGTTTTCATCAACATAGAAACCTTAAACTCCACATGAAAGTTCATTCAGGAGAAAGGCCTTTTACCTGCCAACAGTGTGGAAAACACTTCAATCAAAAAGTAAACCTTAAATATCACATGAGAGTACACACTGGAGAAAACCATTTCACCTGCCATCAGTGTGGAGTAAGTTTCACACAAAAAGCGGTTCTCAATAGGCACATGAGAAATCATACTAGAGAAAAGCCTTACACATGCCTTCAGTGTGGAAAGAGTTTTGATCAAAGTGAAAAGCTTGAAGTACACATGAGAATTCACACTGGAGAAAGACCTTTCACCTGCGGAAAGTGTGGAAAACACTTCAGCAAAAAACAAACCTACCAGACATATGAGAATTCACACTGGAGAGAAGTCCTACACATGCCAACAGTGTGGAAAGAGCTTTTTATCAACATGTAAACCTATAAAGTACACATGAAAAATTCACAATCGTGAAAAACCTTATTCATGCCGGCAGTGTGGGAAGAGTTTTGCTCAACAGGGAAACCTTAACGTCCACATGAAAATACATACAGAAGAAAACCCTTTCAACTGTCAACAGTGTGGAAAAAGTTTCAACCGAAAAGGAAACCTTAAGTACCACATGAGAATTCACACTGGAGAAAAGCCTTACTCATGCCCTCAGTGTGGAGTAAGTTTCATCACACAAAAGCGGTTCTCAATAGGCACATGAGAAATCATACTAGGAAAAAGCCTTACACATGCCTTCAGTGCGGAAAGTGTTTTTGATCAAAATGAAAAAGCTTGAAGAACACATGAGAATTCACACTGGAGAAAACCCTTCCACCAGCCCACAGTGTGGAGTAACGTTTTACTCAAAATGGGTATTCTCAATAGGCACATGAAAATTAAGACTGTGGAGAAGCCTTACATATGCCCTCAGTGTGGAAAGGGTTTTCATCAACATAGAAACCGTGAAGTCCATATGAAAATTCATTCAGGAGAAAGCCATTTTATCTGCCAACAGTGTGGAAAAAGATTCAAACGAAAAGGAAACCTTAAGGACCACATGAGAATTCACACTAGAGAAAGCCCTTTCACTTGCCTTCAGTGTGGAAAAAGTTTCAATCAAAAAGCACACTTTAACAGTCACACGAGAGCCCACACTGGAGAGAAGCCTTACACATGCCCTCAGTGTGGAAGGAGTTTTCATCATCAAGGAAACTTTAAAGTCCATGTGAAAATTCACACAGGTGAAAGCCCTTTAATACCTGCCATCAATGTGGAAAAAGTTTTTAAACCGAAAGGAAACCTTAATGACCACATGAAGTTACACACTGGAGAAAGTCCTTTCAACAATGCCCCTCATGTGTGGAAAGAGTTTCACTCAAAAAGGAAGCCTAAAACGGCACATAGAGCTCACACTGGAGGGGAAGTCATAACACATGCCCTAAGTGTGGAAAGTGTTTCATTCAGCATGGAAACCTTAAAGTCCATGTGAGAGCTCATACCGGAGAGAGCCCATTCAACTGTCAATAGTGTGGAAAAGTTTTAACCGAAAAGGAAATCTTATAACCACACAAGAATTTAAAAATGAAGAGAAGCCTTTTACCTGCCAACAGTGCATCTCCTAGTGTATATGACTTTTTTTTTTCTTTCTGATGAATTCCATTCAGAGTTTTATTAAAAATTGTTCTGGCTATTTCAATCTCTGTCATTGCAGTCAGCGGTTGTTGCAGTTGAACAGTCCACAAGGTCGTCCTTAAGCTCAATCATTGAGAATACACTTAAGAAAATATCATTAAAGACGGAGCTAGTGAATCTTTTTTTTTTGGTTCCGGCGGATTAATAAAGGCCTTCCAAAGCGAAGCGATCCGTTGGTGTAAGAAAACAACCATATTCACAACTTAAACCTGGATCTCTAACTTCCGCTAAATGTCGTATGCATGTTCACGAGAGAGTGGTGTCCAGTGGATAACGTAGGAGTAGGCAAACGTGGTGATGAATGTGGAAGCACAGAGGAGAGAGCAAAACAAAACAAAACACCAGTCCACGAATTAAGTAAGTAACAAAACAAGGATTATATAGTAAATGTTGGAGGATTCAATATAACCAGTGGACACTGGGTTTTCCTTTGCTGTACGCTACACACCTACGTCACACACTCATCCGCTGGACAGCACTCTTTCATGAACTTTAGCTAAATTAGAGATGAAGGTTTAAATAAGGTGTGAATTTGATATTTTCATACACAAACGCTTCACTGTGGATTTTTGCGATCACTGTATAACTCCCCAATTTTCGTAAACTCGCAAATTTTCCACAGAATTTGGGGCTTAGATGGTCCCATGACGCATCGCAATGATTCAGTCAAGGAAAGGTTGTTTCTCAGTTTTAAAAATGGAATGAACGGCCTTGCATTCATCAAGGACCGCATGGCCAAGAGCTAACGGAAGGAAACGGATCATTTACGTGAGAATTCATAAATGGTGAAAGGTATTTCATAGCCTTCAGAGGAATAGTTTCATACATCAAAGAGACCTGAAATATTGAGGATAACTAACTGCGGGCAGAAGGTTTACAAAAAGGAACTTCTGTAATCAGCCCCAACATTCATGCTGGAGGTAATTTGTGTAAATGTGAGACCCTATTTTGTGTTCTTTATGATGTCATTACTCATATACACTCACCTAAAGGATTATTAGGAACACCATACTAATACTGTGTTTGACCCCTTTCACCAGAACTGCCTTGATTCTACGGCATTGATTCAACAAGGTGCTGAAAGCATTCTTTAGAAATGTTGGCCCATATTGATAGGATAGCATCTTGCAGTTGATGGAGATTTTGTGGGATGCACATCCAGGGGCACTTAAGTCTCGCTCCACCACATCCCAAAGATGCTCTGTATTGGGTTGAGATCTGGTGACTGTGGGGGCTTATTTTAGTACAGTGAACTCATTGTCATGTTCAAGAAACCAATTTGAAATGATTCGAGCTTTAGGACATGGCATTATCCTGCTGGAAGTAGCCATCAGAGGATGTGTACATGGTGGTCATAAAGGGATGGACATGGTCAGAACAATGCTCAGGTAGGCTCCTACATTTAAACGATGCCCAATTGGCACTAAGGGGCCTAAAGTGTGCCAAGAAAATCCCCCACACCATTTACACCACCACCACCAGCCTGCACAGTGGTAACAAGGCATGATGGATCCATGTTCTCATTCTGTTTTACGCCTAAATTGACTCTCTCTACCATCTGAATGTCTCAACAGAAATCTAGACTCATCACAGACCAGGCAACATTTTCCAGTCTCAACTGCCCAATTTTGGTGTGAGCTTGTGCAAATTGTAGCCTCTTTTTTCCATTTGTAGTGGAGATGAGTGGTACCCAGTGGGGGTCTTCTGCCGTTGTAGCCCATCCGCCTCAAGTTGCCAGCGCGGTTGTGGCTTCACAAATGCTTTGTTGCATACCTCGGGTTGTAACGAAGTGCTATTTCAGCCGTGCTGCTCTTCATCAGCTTGAATCAGTCGGCCCATTCTCCTCTGAATTTAGCATCAACAAGGCATTTTCACCATTGCGGACTGCCTTGATACCGGGATGCTTTTTCCCTTTCACACCATTCTTGTAAACCCTAGAAATGGTTGTAGCGGAAAATCCCAGTAACTGAGCAGATTGTGAAATTTCCAGACCGTCTGCCTTGGCACCAACAACCATGCCATCACCAAAAATTGCTTAAACCACCTTTCTTTCCCATTCTGACATTCAGTTTGGAGTTCAGGAGATTGTCTCGACTAGACCACACCCCTAAATGCATTGAAGCAACTGCCATGTGATTGGTTGATTAGATAATTGCATTCATGAGAAATTGAACAGGTGTCTTACAACTTTTTAGGTAAAAATTAAATACATATAGTAATTTTTTAATAAAATAAAAAAAAATTTTTCTACACTAGTGTTTATAACCCAAGTTCTGGACCAACATAAGCCATGCAAAAAGAAAAGAAAAATGTTGCAATGCCCAGGGAAAAAAGATCAACAAGAAAGAATATAAAAGTATTTTTACATCCCAGGGCATAATATTATATAATATTTTATATTTAATTGCCATACTGTGTACATTAGGTGTGTAAATTGGATGGTTTGTCACGATACGATATGAATTCTCATACGCAGCGATACGATGTTTACCGACACCTCAAAAAATTCGACATATATCGATATTATGATATTATATAACCATTTTAAACAACCATATATTTTTATTAACTTACAAATGCAACCAAAATATATAAAATGAACATTTATCTGAATTTTTTTTTTAATAATAAAGAAAATATAGAATTGGAAAAACAATTCTGGCTTCTACTATGGGTTCATCTTTAAAATATAAAAAAAAAAAAAAATGAATTAGACAACACAATACAACTTAAGAATTTTGTCATTTAATTAAACACAACCCTAATTCACAACATCTATTTCCAATATGTTAGTTGGTTTTTCTGGCCCCAAGCCAAAGGCACTGACCACCACCCCTCCCCCTTGTCTTTGAAGTATATTTCCTACATTATTTCTTTTATAAATTTTTTTTTTGTTCAGTCATTTAACAAAATGACGAACAAAATCTGTTCTTTTTAATTATTTTTCATTTATAAATTCATTTAAAACAACAACAAAAAACAAGTAATAAAATGTACAATCAAATCCTTATTATAATCACATTGCACTTTAATAAAGTTAAAGGTGCAATGTGCTGACTTTCCGCATAAATTGGTCTTCTTATGATGCACATAGGGCTTTACGATTAATCCAGAGCACTCGTAGATCTACGATGATTGTCAAGTGCTACTTAAGTTATGATGCTTTTGGGAAACAGACCGTAATATTAAGATTAGTCGTACGATCGTTTTTATGAACTTAGGCTTATGAAGCTATTGGGAAATGCAGCCCTGTTCATTATGAAAATAAATAAATAAATTGGGCCTATATTATATCAGCATTTAAACACTATAATAAACACACAAGAATTATCTGCATGGTGACACTGTTAACACGTATAAAATTCTTTAAAAACTTTAATAGAGATGTCTGGAGAGTATTTAATAGGGCTGCCCCCACGTAAGATTTTTCTAGTTACTATTATTCGTCCATTTAAGTAATTATTCAACTAATTGCACGTTTATATTAAATTAACATAGTCTACTAATCCATATGAGCCTTAATGCGTATGCTTGAGCACAGAAAATATTAAGTTTGCCACAGAGCACAGGCAGAAGTAGCCTAATAATAGTGAAAAAGGAGACATTTAATTTATTTATTAACAAATTAATGTTTTCTTGTCGGCTGCAAGTTGAAATTCATGGTGCAGAATGGACGCGCCTTTAGAGAGAAATGCAGCCTTCACAGAGGAGTATTTGCTTTCGTTTTGAATTGAATCGTTTAAAAGTAGACATTTCAAGCTTTCTGTAGATATATTTCTTATGTATGTGAGCCACCCAAAATTAAAGTTATTTCATTATCAGGAAAACATTCAAGTGATCGCGAGGGCGCCTCCCTGTATGCATTTGTATTAATAATTTTCCGCAAGTAAAATAAAAATAGAGCACATTTCTTTTAGGTTATGCATGGAAGCTCCAAAACAAAAATCAAAAAGCATACAAAACATACAAATTCAATTATAACCTACAAATTAAAATCAACTAAGATTCATCTAAAAATTATCTAAAATTCATCAAACAATCTCCAATTCGTTAATCATTAGTTGTTCTTGATCAAGATTAAATGGATGTATGACTCTCATAAACTTATTTTAATAAATCTATTTTGCATTAAATGATACAGATACAAAGCAGGTTATGTTAAATGTTATTGTACAAAGAATTATAAAATGCTATAGACTGCAAATAAGATATTATGTGTATATATATATGTAAGGAAACAGGCCAATTTAGCTCAAAGGGAATCATTTGAATTGTTTCATATACTATCAACTCTGCAATGGATATTAATTATCCAAAGTATAGTGAAAACACTATTAATTAAACATTAACAAGATCAGCAGTTTAAAACATTACCTTGTAAGTGCAAAACACAAGATACTTTCTTCAATAATATGAATAAGGCTTGCTTAGATAAATCTAAGACATATAAACTAATCTAACACATGAACACACGACTCACACATTCACACAAGCAGGAAGATAGGAAAAGTTAGGGAAGAATGGGTTTAAAGAATGGAAAAATGAAATCCCAAGTTTACAGCAATACGCGAAATTGCATAGACAAGAACAACCATCAGTCACTTAATTAACCCCATTGAGTTCATCAATTAGGTTAAAAATTATATTAGATAACACCTCAGTACAGACCAGAGTCTGGAGGTATCGCTACTTTGTGATGCCTGTGTAACGGGTTCCTTTGTTGTAGCCAGCAAGGGGGCTTCCGGAGGCTGCTGATTGGCTGGAAGTTCAGTAGTCGCTTGAAGTGACGCTCTGGGAAGCCCGCGGGTTGCAGCGCTATTGAAGATGCAGAGTTGTGGGCTGGTTAAGGAACCTGGCACTCGAGGCCGTAATTTGAGACACAGCATTACAAACTTGTTTCTTCATCAGTGATAAGTAGCAGCAGGCGCAGCAGGCCTAATCACGCTTGGAACCGCTACTAAAGCATAAACTTAATGACAAAAAAGCATGGCTAAAAGCTAAAACTGCCAGCGCTTAAAAGCCAAAAAGCTGGCATGACTGAGAGCAAAAGCTGGACGCAAGATAAAGCTAAAAGCAAAATTTGATGGTGCGTCCTGAGTATTTAAACTGGCCTTTTGGCCACACTCAAATGCTGTCTTGACCAATTAGATATTGTTGTCTTTCTCGGTGTATGCTGTTTGTCCCACTCATCTCATAAATCATATGTTATCTTATCAATCATGTGGTCCGGCCTTTCCCGGGCTTCTTGCAGGGTATAATTTTGGACAGATTCCTATGATAAGAAATATGATATTTGACAAATAACTGATGGTCAGGAACGCTTCTAGCAAGAATGATTCCAAACAATACATACTAAACACACATGAATATGAATACTGGAGCCATCTGGAGCAGTTATTAAAAGACATACACAATAAGTGACTAGAAACATGATAGTCAAATGTGTGGGTTACATGTATGATATGGAGTTAAGCAATGGATCATTATCCATTTTGTAGTCTTTTGAGTTCATTTTGGCATCTACATCTGTAAAAAGACTTTTGAAGTTTTTGTGTTTTTGTGCCATTCTCTCTGACATAAGGGATGTTTGTGGTGGAGACCAGAGGTTAAAAGGTCCCCTTAAAGGAATTTCTAGCCTGTCTTGTCTGTAGGTGTGAGTCATCTGTGATCATGACTACTTTATCATGTATTTGTATGTGATGGTAACGCTTGCATCTCTCTTTGATTCACATCAATCTGATTATTTCTGTTCTGCAAACCGGATAATCTCTTCTCTCTGAATAAGAGACTTGCATTAATTGTTCTAATGGTGTTACTACAGTAACTACAGTGTTTTTCTTTAATTTTCCCCAAATGCAGCCATCAAATGTAACACATTGACAAGAGACCTTACCACCAACATGGTTGTTTGCCAGTAAGAGACTTGCATTATCTACTGGCCATTTCTGACCTACTGCCCGATAAAAAGGACTGGAAACTACATCAGATTTTAAATTAACTCTTAAAAATGTTTAAATCCAAAACAATTTCAAAAAAAAAATATCTAAAAACTCTCTTTAACCCTACCTGGGTCTATCGGGCCTTTAGAGCCTGGAGAGGTTTTGACATGCCCTGAATTTTGTGTTTCAGTTGCTCATAAACATATACATGGCTAAAGTCTGAAAACACTGTATTCAGTACAAACTGGGCTACAATAATATGTAAATAGCATGTATGTACATGAGACATATGCGAGTAGGCATCAACTATCATGATTATTTGTGTGATTCACACGAGTAGCTACAGACCCAATGAGTTTCGCATATTTTGTTTTCTCAGTCAGTGACTGAGAGGGAAGAGTTACAACAAAGAATTTTGGTGACAAAATAAATGTATATATTTTATATTTGTAGTTTATTTAGAATATAGTTTAATTATCCCACAAAATACCCTTGAGATTCACTCTAGAGTGCAGTTAAACAGTTTATATTAGAACAATCAAACACTTCAAAGCTGAATTTTAGCATCATTACCCAGTCACACAATTCTTCAGAAAAATTTAATATTCGACGCTACTCAAAACGGCTTTGAGTGGGCTGCTTATTTGTATTAGCTCAAAAGAGCTGAGGACATACATTTTTTTTAAGAGATTCATGGGAGTGGGACCCTCGCTTGGTCTTAGCTGTGTTCCAGGTTCCTGAGTGGGCTGCTTATTTGTATTAGCTCGCTTTGAATAAGGTTCTTTTGCAATGTTATCCTTGCATCTGAAATAAAAAAGTAAGCATACTGTTTACCCATATAAACTGCTTTATTAACATTGTTGTGATGGTCACTGATACTATTAGTAATTTACAGGAAAAAAAGAAGACAATTACCACAGAAATATCAAATTTCTACTACATTAAAGCAATTGCATTTCTATTTACTGTGCGGATATTTTACAGCTTACTTTGATACATTTACACTTCTGGTGAGGATCCCGGTATAACATTATCCAAAATACTTACACCAGAGTAGATATTACTTAAACAGAAGCTTAGTTACATTCATAAACACAAGCATGCTTTGTATGAAGGTCATACAATATATATAGTTATAAAAACATATATGGCTATATTTGTGAACAGAGAATGTTTTATCTCAGTAAAGTTTAGTCTAATCATTCTTACTGACATTAAGCTTTTAGCAAAGATTATAACTCATATTACTTTTATATCAGACGCTGTCTATGTTATAGAACATAAAAAAAACATCCTGGCATGGTGAAACATTGAGATGATGTAAATGAAACTTCATAATGTTTCACCCATTATACATTTAGTCAGGAATTATAGTCTGAAAAAGTCTAACTAGTAAAATGTGTACAAGTTATATGAAAACTAATACAAGTAGATTAATAATAAAGAAGACTTACCTATGTTTATCTCTGCTGAGTCGTTTCTCGCTCTTCTTTCTTCAGAAGTAACCAAATCCTCTCAGCGGGTCTTATTGAGGTGAATTAAGGTTCATTCCTCTCAGCGAAGTGAACAGCATACAAAACCATGAAGTACAGTCTCATTGCTTTATTTGTTCTTGTTGAGGGCGTAAGCTACCCACCGCAGTTTCAAGATTATAATAACAATAGCGCCGCTTCGGGCGCAGGGGCGATTAGATATATTGAAGGCAGACGGAAAACGGATATCATCGCTAGTTGTTTTCATATGATTACATTTATCACATATTCACTGAGTTACAGTCAACACTAATTAAGTTTAAAAGTAGACATGTCAGGCTTTCTATAGATATCTCTCTCATGTCTCTGTGTTGAGTATTCACTGAGTTACAGTTCATTTTAATGTCGCTTTTAACTGAAGATCAGCGCAGACAAAGGCTTTCGCAGACAGCACTCCTTGTTTGTTATCTTTACTTGGCAAGTGCACAAAGTTTTGTTGTTATTATGTGTGTTTACAAATAAAGTAGACCCTTTACAGATCTCGATTACGTATTGCTCTTATCTGTATCGATCAAACTGAAAGTGTAATTTAAGTTCTTTTCTGGGTTATCAGGAGAAGATGTTTCAAACATCGCCAGATACACGCCATTGTCGAATTCCCAGAGGGATAACAAAGAATTACAAAACTGTAGAATCCTTGTCTGTGCTCTCTCGTGTTTTCTTTGTTGTATTTTGTAATTGTTTCTATGTTCTTCCTGTCAGGTTTGTGTCTTTTGAGTTATTTGTTTGCCGGTGAGTTATCCTGGTCAGTGGTTATTGACTTTCAGCTACGGTCCGCTTATAACAACTCTTCTGCTATCCAGAAGTGAGCTGGTGTGACTTTGGGCCAGTCGTGCCGCTCCAGACTCTGAGTCAGCCACCAGACCAAAGACTCTCAGTCAGTGTTTCAGTTGTTTCATACTCTTACGTATCAACATAGGAGAGAACTGGCTCCGGTGTTTGTCTGATTCTCAGTTTTGTTAAGAGTAGGTAGGTAAGGTTCTCAGTACTCTTATTTCATTTATTTGTCTTGTTAGGTTAACTATATTGATATATTTTTCTTGGCCCTGGGGGTTCTCTGAAGCCCAGTGCCACTCAATGACTGTTTTTCCTCATCTCTTAAATGAATATAAACCATCAGTTTATGCTGTTTTCGTTTGTTTCATTCTTGGTCTAAGGCTTGATGAGAGTCTCTATTATCCAGAACAGTGGCGAGGGCAGAAATTACTGTATTTTTTAAGGCCATTAAAAAAGTGGGTGGGCCTATAGTTTTTCCTAGAAAAAATATGACTTAAATAACCTTAGAGAGGGAAAAGACAGGAAAACTAAAACAGTTACACCTTTTATTTTGCAATATTCGCCAAGGCAATAACAAAACACTGTCTAATCATCATGTTCAACCAACAGAGCTCACACAAAGGCTGACAAACCACCAGCATAGACAATAACCTGTCTATTCTTATCTGCTTACTCAGCAGTGCAGATACTACCCGAAAATATGGCTAAAAGTAAAAGAAATTAAAATAATGAAAAACTCTCAGCAGAGGCCAGTTTAAAATAACAACAACACGCCCCGCAATTTCTGTTAAATCAACCATATACAATGCAATCAGCCTGGTGGAAATTGCTTTTGTGCCAAAAAAAAAATAGCAACTAATTCTAAAGCCAATGCTTCTATATGTACAAGAAGCTATGGGCTACAAACACACCACTAAGTTAAATCACTTCACGTTAAAACAACAGGGCTTTACCTTTGTTGTTTTCTACATTCTACAAAAACAAGACGCAAGCTTGGGTTTAGTGTTGAAACAGAAATGATCTCATCATAGTCCAAAGAGTCACAGAGTTCTTTTTCAAAGGACAAAAGGCACAGGTTATTGAGGCGGTAGTACTCCAGCGGATGCTCTGAGGTCTGTTTTATCCTACCTGCAGTGGAGAACTCTCTCAACACTACAAGAAGTCATGGGAAGGGTGATGACGACTTGAAAGTAGTTTGTTGAGGTTTGGAAATATGTCAGGAGCACAAATGTCCAATACTTCCATGAGGGACGGAAATTCCAGGCTATTGGCTATTTTCGGACACAGCTGCTCAATGAATACTGTTAGTTCAGCATCCTCAACCAATATATGAATGTGATCACACAGGGCCCGCAGAGAATCCTTCTCTGCAAAAGTCTTAGACTGTTGGAGAAAAGTTGCTGCTGCCCTCATTATTCCATACTGATCCTCTTGGAAATGATTGTCCAGCTCTGTCAGCTATCTGTCAAGGATGTCGTTCCATATATGTCTTAGGTCATCATCATTTCTCACACTTGTTGCTTTCCCCAAACTAGTTGTAACCACTGATCCTGCAAGCCTTGCTGAGACTTTTCTCACTCTGGTCTGAGGTGTGATGTCCCAGCTAGTGATTTCAATTTTCTGCATCAACTCTTCTGTTAGCTTCATAACTTGCTCAAAATCACACACTGAATTGTCTCTAAACTGAGCAAAGCTCTCTTTTAGTCCCTCAATTAGGTCGATGCACTCAGGAACTGACAATGTTGGGCTTTGTAAACCTTGTGTGGCAAAATCGCTTGTCTGCCACAGCCACTTTCCAAATGTGACGAGTAAAATAAGAACTTTTTGTTTGTATTTGTTGCAGCAGGACTGCGCCTCAACCTTCGACTACGCATTTTCCTCGCATACTCAGCAAGCACTTTTAATATTACGCCGAAAGTAACCAGTACTTTGCTCACTGCTCCGGATTTGAGCCCAGCCGCATTCGTGATCGCCAAGTTCCAAGCACCGGGCGCCCTGATGAAGCTCCTTTGCTTGCCAATAAACTTGCATGTCTGCTGCTGCCCGTCATATGAAACTGTGAATATTGTTGAGTGTATCAAAAATGTGCTGACGCCCCCAGACACCTTTTGATGTTGCACAGAGTACCAGATTCAATCGGTGAGAATTGCAGTGGACATACAACGCTTGGAGTGAGTTCGTTTAAAACCACATGCACCTCCCTTTGTTTCCCGATTGATAACAGAGGCTCCGCCGAAACCGAAGCCACACACAGAGATGGGTCGTTGCAGTGGTTCAATCACTGTAGTATCTTTCTGAAATACCACTTATGCTTAGGTCACTTGTGTCCATGAACCCGATTGCCCATTCTTTTTTTTTTCCCTGTGTGAACATATCTCACACAAACAGCCACCAGTTCACGTTTTGACTCATCCTTGTATTCATCTGCCATAAGAGCATAATAGGTGCCCTGTGCTTCACAGACTTCTGCTTTAATTTTACGCAACAGCAATGAGGCTGCGGACTCCAGCAACTAATTTTGTATATCTGGGCTCATCAAAGTTCCGTTTCTGGGCAGCTGCTCTAGACGATTTCGGATCCGTGGATCATATTTGCACATGAACTTGAACAGTTCTATATAGTTTCCTTTATTGAGAGCATCTTCATTTTCCCTGTGTCCACGTAGGGGGATGTCCTGCTTGGCCCAATGTCTAAAACAACTTTTAGATGGTCCCAATTCCTTTCAATAAATGAATAGTCAATGGCATCACGGTTCATTTGATTTAACACATTTTCCCGACCTGTAGTTTGGTTGGCCCTGTAGCCTTGAAATTTATCCAGTGAAACAGAGTGGGGTTTGCTCATCTGGTGTTTTTCACATGCCTTCCGCAGGTGCTTCCAGTCCACAAGCCCCTCTCTCGCAAATGGGCTGTCAGCTCCGCTGGGAAAATGTCTGCACATTTTACAGAAAATCGCATCCTTAATTACACTGTACTCCAACCAAGAAAACTGTCCATACCACTTTGAAGAGAAGCTCCTTGATTTTCCATTCTTGAAAGTGCAGGGAAATACCTTCAGATTGGGTTGTGAAGGTGGTTCATCTGTTGTGGTTAGATCGGCGGGTAAACCTGCGTCAGGCTGACCGGAAGAGGGCACTGGCACTGCCACCAGGGAGCAAGCTGCGGCTGCCACCAGCGCCTGACTAGCCTTCTTGTGGGTTAATGAGTCTGAAGAGCTGGGCTGGGTGGACTCGACAGATGAAGGCAGTGGCGTGTCTTCTTCCTCAACTGGGTCTGTGATAGATCTGCTGTAGTAGATCTACAGTGTTGTGAATCTGAGCTCGATGGACAGTAATGTACAGCGCATTCAGTAACATTTAAACAATCAGGATAATAAATCACACTGAATATGTTTTTCACGAGAAATGTCCACAATAACACAATCATAAATGTTAATTGAGGCACCAATCTACTGAACACCAGCACATCTAGTGACCCAAAATGTCTGATTAAGCTGTAACTTTTAAACACAACTAAACTGTGCTGACATTTATCATCAAAACAACAGCAGCTGCAGCATCTCATCTTTCATCTTTTGATCATTTTGAAACATTTGTGATTGCAACAAATTTGTATACCTTACTAAATTAAAGTCAAATAATGTAATTCACATGCGTATCATTTATGTGGCATTATTTCATCAGGTCTCACCTCAGAGTCTTGAGTTGAAAGTTTGGATCCTGTAGTAAATCACTGAGCTGCTTCACTCCTGATGGTCCAGGATCATTTCCTGTGAGATCCAGCTCTATCAGGTGTGAAGGGTTTGATCTCAGAGCTGAAGACAGAGCTTTATAACCTTCTTCAGTGATACTGCAGTCTGAAAGTCTATTAAAAAAGATGTTATTCTTCCTTATAACACAGATTGTCACACAAGTACATGTTCTAGAATTAAGAAAATAAAAAGATGCACTACAGGATTTTGACCTGAATGGACTTTTTCACAGTAAAGCTGGGTAAAGTTATATATTGGTGAACGTAAACTACAACAAATGCAATTTTTAATTTTAATTTTCCACAGTTATAACCTACAGTTGCAATCAAAATTACTCAAACCCTCAGAGATTGCAGTACTTTACAAATAGAAGCTTTTCTGAGGATCCAGGATAAAATAAAAAATTGCATCTATAACAGTTCACTGGCATATTAAAAGTGATAATGTCAATATATAATGTAATATATTTTAGTTATAAGATTTTTTAATAACAGAGCTATGTCATAATTATTCAACCCCTGTTTAAAATTAGTGTTTTTAAGTCACTTATTTGCATGGTGGGGAATAACACAAATTGTCTCAAAACACAATTAAGCCTTTAGAAACTCTATTAAAAACAGAATTAGCTTGAGCTGTTACACACACACACAGTTAGTCCACGCATGTGCTGAAGTTGAGTAGCAAAAATAGCAAAGTCAACAGAGATCTCGCAAAAGCCATAGAGAAGCTATAGATAATAAATAACTGTATTACTTTAGAAAGCTCTAAGGCTATATGAAGATTTCCAAGACATTAAAAGTTCCTAGAGACACAGCCCTCAAGCCTTATTCCTTAGCTTAAAGTGTGTTTTACCAGAAAACCTTTGAGGGTGTTGAAGAAAAACCACAATATCATTAAAATGTTTAATCAGAGCAACTGAGAAAAACCTGCAATGTACAGCCAAAGACTTACAAGATGACCCGATGAAAGAAGGAAAACCATTTCAATGCAGTGTGTAAGAAGAACACTAGACAATATGGCCTTTCATGTTGAGACATCTTGATAAATACCACTCTTGATCAAGAAGAACAAAAGGCCAACTTGAACTTGCTAAAATTCATTTGTGTAGACCTGTGGAGCTCTGGAAGAATGTTTTTTGGAGTGATGTGACCAAACTGGAACTTTTTGGACCCATGGATCAGTGGTATGTCTGCTGCAAAGAGACAAAGCTCATAAGCAGAAGAACATCTCTCAATCGTCAAACTGGAGGTGGGATCAGTCATAAACTGTTATGGGGTTGCTTTACTGTAGCAGGAAGTGGAAATCATGACTGTATGAAGGACATCATTGATTCTTTGAAGTATCAGGCCATTTGACAAGAATTGTGATGCCTTTGGTGCAAAGACTGAAGCTGATGAATAATGGACTTTCCTGCAGGACAGTCATCCCAAAGTACACATCCAAATCTACTTCTGCTTGGTTCAGGGATCAGTCATAGAATTTTCTTGAGTGGCCTGTTCAGTCTCCAATTAGAATTTCATCATGATTCATCAATGTTCCGTTCTCAGAATCACTCAAAAGTGTATTAACAAACTTTCTCTAATACTTTACTGATGCCTGTGTTGAACTGGTTTCATAAAATTTTGTTCTCCGCAGCAAAATGATGTTTTGGCAGGTCAAGTGGGTTGAATAGTTTTGATTGCAACTGTATTATAACCTTCTTCTTCAGTGATACTGCAGTCTGAAAGACTTCAGAAAGACTAAATAAATAAATAAATAAATAAATTCATACATAAAAACATTTATTAGACCATTAGGATATTAACATTTCCCATCATCTCAGAAATCAATCTGTTTGTCAATATTTTATAAATGTATCTACACCAACACACCAATTTCACATCACTGACCCATTCCTTGTGACACAGCGCCAGTTTACAGACCAGCTGGAGCTTTACATTGATTCATGTTTAGATTAACCAAATTCAGACCTGAGTATCTGTAGTGTCTGTGAATTTCTCAGCAGACTGGAGATTTCTGTCACTCCAGAGTCTCCTATTTGATTCCTGCTCAGATCCAGCTCTCTGAGGTTTGAATTTTGAACTGATTCCAGAGCAGCACAACCTTCATCTGTAATACTGATGCAGTTTAACTGTAGAAGAGAGAAGACAACTAACTTCAGATTATATACAATTTACACAAATAGCAGCTTTACAGTTCTACTTTTATCTGCTAATATTAAGATTTGAATGATAATCACACTGTGAATTTATTATTTAATTTGATTATTAAAATGTTTGCATTTTAAAGTACAGTACTTAAACCTAAACCATAATTACAACGCTGTCTTAATTTCTTTATTTTAAATGAAGTCCTCAGGCTTTATTTTGTGGAAAGTCAGTGACCTTTAAGTTTCTGTGTTTAGTTCACAACAGGTTTATAAACACTTTGTTGTACAAATCTGGTAAAATCTGCCCAAAAATGTAGGAAATTACATTAACGTTAAATTAAGTATATTCGCGTTATGAGCTCAAAATAACTCACTCACCAGCATATTTAAATAAAATATATTACATTTAAAATCAACACACAATCATAACTTTCTACTAGCCAGAACAAAAATATCAGAAATAAATCAGATTACTAAAACCACATCTTATATTAGAATATATTTCATGTTAAATCTGATTCTGAATTATTGAATGCTTTCAGTTTTACGACAGTTTTTGTTTGGAGATACAAATAAAACAATTCTCCATAAATTATAAAACAGCATTTATTTAGTTTTTATTTCCAAATATATCTCAGTCCAAAATGAATATTTTCAAATTTATGAAACTGTGGTGGGTCACTAGAGTCTGGGTAATTAATGGGATACACTTTTAAAATACTTACTTCAGCTTTTCCAGTCTACACTCTACATTTTCAAACAGAGTCAAGATGATCTTCATTCCTGGGTTTCCTAGTTTATTCTCACTCAGATCCAGCTCTGTCAGATTTGAAGGGTTTGAATTTAGAGCTGCAGCCAGAACATGACACCCTCCTTCTGTGATACATTTTCTCCACACAACACAAAAAGAAAAAACACCACATTTAAAATCAAAATATACAACAATATTCTATATCACACATAACAAAAACACCTCATAATAACACAGACACACAAAAAAAAATCACCCAGCAGCAAGAATTTAAAAGTGTCCTTGTAACAATGAATATACTCACATCAGTGTGTTGAGTGTACAGTGTTTATCCTGCAGTAGAGCAGAGATCTGATTCACTCCTGTGTCTCCTAGTTCATGTTCACTCAGATTCAGCTCTCTCAGAAGTAACGGGTTTTTACCCACAATTCCAGTCACATACTGACAGCCTTCATCTGCAGCAGGACCCAAAAACCTGCAGAAGAGAAGATGAAGCTGGAATCAATTCAGTGTGCATTGCATCACAAAACATTTAAAGATTATCAAACATTGTTTTGTAACAAAACATTTTTTTTTTTTTAAGATAAAAGTAAATTCTTTAAAAGAAACTCAGGGGCAAAAGCTCACTAGATCACGAATCTCAAAAATCTGAAGATCTTTCTGGCTTTTAAGCAGGAGATGAGGAAAGTTAGCAAAGAGATAACTAGCTTGTGACAGCTAAGCATTCATAGTGATATATTTAGTTGATCTTTTGATGCCGGCTCTTCCTATTATTATGTAGCAGAATTCACCAAACACTGGATTGCTGATCCACTAACAGAGAAACATGATCTGGGTTCAGACCATCTCTGGATAGTTTTATTTAACTGATGTCTGTGTTGATGCAACAGTAATTCTGCTCATTATGAGAGGAACTGGAGGTTCAGACATGTGTGTGTGTGTGTGTGTGTGTGTGTGTGTGTGTGTGTGTGTGTGTGTGTGTGTGTGTGTGTGTGTTTGTTCATTGATCCTCTCCTGACACACATCACATGTTTGTGGCCTGTGATAGATCTGCTGTAGTAGATCTACAGCACTGATCTATATATGACTGGATCGCTCATCACATTATAAACTGCCAAAAGGCAGTGAAGCCAACGCAAGTGTTTGATCCGCCATCTTACTATTCCCTACCAGCAGAGAGCACCATTGAGTCACATGCACACCGCTGACCTAAAATCACCCGATTTGAAGCAAATCAGTCAAACAGGATTATTTTTTATGTTGTGTGCATGTAAATTAATTTTTACTTCACATGTTATCTGCAGTGTTTATGGTCTTTTTGGGCAGGATAAGGATGTATTTAAAGCGTTTAGGTGTGTGTCTGCTGCGCACTGATGACACAGGTAACTGATCAAACACAAAATATAGCCTATTTCTTTATGTACGTAATTATTCAGGAATTATTAAATATGAACCTATTAGTATCAGAAATTGATTTGAATATACAATGAATAATACAATATCTTCTGTTAATATTGCTCAATACTGAAATGAAAAGCTTAATTTACCATCTTGAAATAAAGCTTCATGTTCGTACTGTCTCTATTGAGTTATTTCTCTGAATAAATTATGATGTGTATATTTTTAATGTCCTGATTGAGCAACATCTATTTCAGACTCTCCAAGATCGTGCAAATACAGTGGGTACGGAAAGTATTCAGACCCCCTAAAATATTTCACTCTTTGTTATATTGCAGCCATTTGCTAAAATCATTTAAGTTCATTTTTTTTTTCCTCATTAATGTACAGACAGCACCCCATATTGACAGAAAAAAACACAGAATTGTTGACATTTTTGCACATTTATTATTAAAAGAAAAACTGAAATATCACATGACCCTAAGTATTCAGACCCTTTGCTGTGACACTCATATATTTAGCTCAGGTGTTGTCCATTTCTTCTGATCATCCTTGAGATGGTTCTAGACCTTCATTTGAGTCCAGCTGTGTTTGATTATACTGATTGGACTTGATTAGGAAAGCCACACACCTGTCTATATAAGACCTTGTACAGCTCAACAGTGCAGTCAAGAGCAAATGAGAATCATGAGGTCAAAGGAACTGCCTGAAGAGCTCAGAGACAGAATTTGTGGCAAGGGCACAGATCTGGCCAAGTTTACAAAAAAAATTCTGCTGCACTTAAGGTTCCTAAGAGCACAGTGGCCTCCATAGTCCTTAAATGGAAGACGTTTGGGATGACCAGAACCCTTCCTAGAGCTGGCCGTCCGGCCAAACTGAGCTTTCGGGGGAGAAGAGCCTTGGTGAGAGAGGTAAAGAAGAACCCAAAGATCACTGTGGCTGAGCTCCAGAGATGCAGTCGGGAGATGATGGGAGAAAGTTGTAGAAAAGTCAACCATCACTGCAGCCCTCCACCAGTCGGGGCTTTATGGCAGAGTGGCCCGACGGAAGCCTCTCTTCAGTGCAGACACATGAAAGCCCGCATGGAGTTTGCTAAAAACACCTGAAGGACTCCAAGATGGATGAGACCAAGATAGAACTTTTTGGCCTTAATTCTAAGCGGTATGTGTGGAGAAAACCAGGCACTGCCTCATCACCTGTCCAATACAGTCCCAAACAGTGAAGCATGGTGGTGGCAGCATCATGCTGTGGGGGTGTTTTTCAGCTGCAGGGACAGGACGACTGGTTGCAATCGAGGGAAAGATGAATGCGGCCAAGTACAGCGATATCCTGGACGAAAACCCTTCTCCAGAGTGCTCAGGCCCTCAGACTGGGCCGAAGGTTCACCTTCCAACAAGACAATGACCCTAAGCACACAGCTAAAATAACGAAGGAGTGGCTCACAACAACCCGTGACTGTTTTTTGAATGGCCCAGCCAGAGCCCTGATTTAAACCCAATTGAGCATCTCTGGAGAGACCTGAAAAGGCTGTCCACCAAGTTTTTACCATCCAACCTGACAGAACTGGAGAGGATCTGCAAGGAAGAATGGCAGAGGATCCCCAAATCCAGGTGTGAAAAACTTTCCCCATCTTTCCCAAAAAGACTCATGGCTGTATTAGATCAAAAGGGTGCTTCTACTAAATACTGAGCAAAGGGTCTGAATACTTAGGACCATGTGATATTTCAGTTTTTCTTTTTTAATAAATGTGCAAAAATGTCAACCAATTCTGTGTGTTTTTCTGTCAATATTGCTTTCTGTACATAAATTAAAAAAAAAAAAATAAAAAAAAAAATAAATAACTGTTCAAGGCGAATAAAGATGTGTGTATACAAAGCATAAATCTTTCTTCAGATTTCAGAATGAGCACTTTGTCATTTGTTATATGTTGAGGTCGTGTTCGTCTGATGTTTATCATGTTCATGATGTTCTACTATAATGAACGTAGCATAAGTAGGGGAAATCATGAGTGTTTGCAAGTTTCAGTACAGGGATACTTCAGATTTAAAAACGCTGACTTGTTATGTGATGTTGTCTCGCTAAAATCATACAATTTCCTATTAATTCAATATGATGTTTACACACACTGGGGATTACCAATATGGCGGCGCGGCGGCTTCACTTTCATGACGTCATGAGCAATCCAGTTCTCTATTCTAGATCAGTGATCTACAGTGTTGTGAATCTGAGCTTGATGGAAATTAATGTACAGTGCATTCAGTAACATTTAAACAATCAGGATAATAAATCACACTGAATATTTTTCATGAGAAATGTCCACAATAACACAATCATAAATGTTAACTATCGAGGCACCAAACTACTGAACACCAGCACATCTAGTGACCCAAAATGTCTGTTTAAACTGTAACTTTTAACACAACTAAACTGTGCTGACATTTATCATCAAAACAACAGCAGCTGCAGCATCTCATCTTTCATCTTTGAACATTTTGAACATTTTTGATGCAACAAATTGTATACCTTACTAAATTAGTGAAATAATATAATAATATTTATATATAATATAAATAATTCACATGCGTATCATTTATTTTTCATTATTTCATCAGGTCTCACCTCAGAGTCTTGAGTTGACAGTTTGGATCCTGTAGTAAATCACTGAGCTGCTTCACTCCTGATGGTCCAGGATCATTTCCTGTGAGATCCAGCTCTATCAGGTGTGAAGGGATTGATCTCAGAGCTGAAGACAGAGCTTTATAACCTTCTTCACTGATACTGCAGTCTGAAAGTCTATTAGAAAAAGATGTTATTCTTCCTTATAACACAGATTGTACATAAGAAAAGTACAAGAAAATAAAAAAGATGCACAACAGGAATTTTGACCTGAATGGACTCTTTTCACAGTAAAGCTGTGTAAAGTTATATACTGGTGAACGTAAACTACAACAAATGCAATTTTACATTTTTGCAGTTTTAATTTTCCACAATTATAACCTACTGTATTATAACCTTCTTTATGATACTGCAGTCTGAAAGTCTTCAGAAAGACCAAACTAATGAACGAATGAATGAATAAATAAATAAATAAAAATAAATAAATAAAAATACATACATAAAAACATGTATTACACCATTAAGATATTAACATTTCCCATCATCTCAAAAATCAATCTGTTTGTCAATATTTTATAAATGTATCTATACCAACACACCAATTTCACATCACTGACCCATTTCTTGTGACACAGCACCAATTTACGGACCAGCTGGAGCTTTACATTGATTCATGTTTAGATTAACCAAATACAGACCTGAGTATCTGTAGTGTCTGTGAATTTCTCAGCAGACTGGAGATTTCTGTCACTCCAGAGTCTCCTATTTGATTCCTGCTCAGATCCAGCTCTGTCAGATTTGAAGGGTTTGAATTTAGAGCTGCAGCCAGAACATGACACCCTCCTTCTGTGATACAGTTGTTCTTCAGACTGCATAAAGAGAAAACACTTCAGTTTTAATCTGAATATTTACCAGTATGTTTTAGCTGACAGTTGACAAATACTGCTGATGATGATGACAACCACATTACCAAATTCACGTTTTTTTCAGTCAGCAGTCTCTTATACAAGACACACAAAAAACACACAGCAGCAAGAATTTAAAAATGTCCTTGTAACATTGAAATAATGTACATCAGTGTGTAGAGTGTACAGTGTTTATCCTGCAGTAGAGCAGCGATCTGATTCACTCGTGCAGAACATTGAGATCCAGTGATCTCTGTCTACTCATCGTGCCTAGATCTAGACTTAAAAAACGAGCTTCATGGTCATTTGCATTCAGAAACGCCTCCAATAAACCATATGTGGTGACAACACCTCCCTTTATAAATCATGTGAATGTATAATGTCCTCACCGAAATCATGGAAAAAGAAAGCAGTACTGACTGAGAAGCCATTCTGTGCTCTCAGAATTACTTCCCAGCAGCACGACAAAAAAAGGCTTATCTTACTTAGTATTTTTGTCTTGTTTTTAGTTAAAATAATCAAGATGCATTTACTATATAAGCAAAAATATATTTAGTCTTGTTTCCCTGTGGGGATAAACAAGACTAAATAACTTATCTAACTTGAACTATTAATTTATAAATTTAGTATTTGCAATTAAAGGACACAGGAAACACACAGCGGCTTTTCTTTTTGTAGTATTTCCATTCTAGCACTGAATCTCTACTTAAGCATGCTCAGAGATGTGCTTTTATTTACACACATTCCTACGTTTAAGTACAATACGGTAGATCCCACACTTTGCATGAAACTGTTCTTACGCACTCATTACACACACATCTGTGTGTATGCACTGTTGATAAATGAGGGCCCTGTAATGTAGAGTTCATGCTGGAATTAAAGCCTGCAAATTTCACTGAGCTGAAGCAGTTCTGTCCTCAATTATGTGGCAAATGATCTAGGTCCATGTTAACAGATGGATCTAAATTTTCAGAAAACACTAATGATTGTCACAAAACTTACCTCAGTATCTCTAATTTGCAATTAATATTCTTCAGGCCAGTGCAGAGGAGCTCCACTCCTGAATCCTGCAGATTATTATTGTTCATGTTCAGCTCTTTCAGACTGGTATCTGATCCAAGAACTGTAGCCAGAGCTGGACAGCTTTTGTCTGTTAAGCCACAATCATTTAATCTACAAGAGAAATAAATCAAATCACAGAGTTAGATACATGTAATACATTTGTTAAATACAAAAAATACATTTATGGCAATTATTTTTACATGAACAGTAAATATACAGCATATATATTAGAATTGTATTGATTCAAATTTCCTACATAAAACAACTAGCATGCTTGAATAAAACATAATAACAGGGCTCTAGACTAACTTTTTGCACTGGTTGCACTGGTGCGCCTAACTTTTTTTCTTAGGTGCACAGCACAAAACTTAGGTGCAACCAAATTTTCGACCGCATCACATTTAACACTGCAGTTTTACAAGTTAACTTTATTTTTTTAAATCGCGGTCCATATAGGAAATATTGACTTGTAAATGATTAACTAACAATCTGGTCAACATAAAGTTCTTTATTTGAAGCACAATTCTACAAGAAAGGTAACTTACTGAAAAAGTGTTGGTGCTTAAAGTGCTTCACTGAGCTGAAAATTAAATTTAAAACATCTCAAGATAAATGAAATAAAAAGAAAATCTAAATTAAATGTTTTCAAAGGGCTTCAAACTGAACATCTCATGGCTCAATGTCTTATGGACTAACCTCCATTGCAGTCACATGCCCCTCGGATGAATAAAAGAATAAAAAGTTTTATAATAAAAGTTTTGAACAAAAGTTTTAATTTCTTTAAAAAAAAAAAAATAAAAGATAATCTACTGACCCCAAACAATAAAAAAATAAATAATATAAATAAAAAAAATTACCATTTTAAATAAATGCTCTTCTTTTTAACTTTTTATTCATCAAAGAATACTGAAAAAAGTATCACAGGTTTCAAAAAAATATTAAGCAGCTCAGTTTTCAGCACTGATAATAAATCAGCATATTAGAATGATTTCTGAAGGATTATATGACACTGAAGACTGGAGTAATGATGCTGAAAATACAGCTTTGAATCACCGGAATAAAATATATTTTAATGTTTATTAAAATAGAAAAACGTTATTTTACATCATAATAATATTTCACAATATAATTATTTTTTCCTGTATTTTTGAACAAATAAATGCAGCCTTGTTGAGCATAAGAAACTCCTGTAAAAAACATTACAAATCGTTCTGATCCCAAACTTTTGACCGGTAGTGTATATCCGATAGTTTGTGCGGAGACGCTTCAGGACATGGAGACGCCGGCGTGATCACTTGCATTTTTTCAGTGGATACGCCATCATTTTTGCTCATAAAGGTAAGAGTAATACATCATTCTTAACTGCAAAGGGTCTACTTTATTTGTGTGCACTCACAATATCAACAAAACGTTGCGCTTTCTGACGTGTCGTCTTTAACAGGAGTACAAAAATGAACCGACACTCAGTGAAAACATGCCTAAATTATAAATATATCTATATACATGATAAATATATTTATAGACATGATAAATAAATCTATAGAAAGCTTTAAATGTCTACTTAACGAAATAAATCACAAACAAAAATTATTTCATTATAATAATAATCCGTAAAAATGCACTTCTCTCTAAAGGAGATGGCGAGTCAGGCTCGGCAACTTCATCCTTGCGACACAGACTCAGAAAACACTAGTTTATTAGTAAATAATTACCAAAGTGGTCATACTTCAAAGCTCCATGTTACACACACTAAACACCGTCGACCCATCACCATCACCAAAGTGGTCATACTTCAAAGAACCATGTTACAGCTGCGCTATTGCTGCGGGACACTAAACACCGTTGATCCGCTCTTGACAGTCGCGGCAGCACGGTCTCATGTTGTTTCCACCAGCGCGGCAATTTTGTTTTATCACTAACTGATGGATGTCTAAAATATAAAAGTAAGGAGAAGTCTAAAACAGGCGGGAGGCCCGGCCCACGTCTGAACTATTACGTGAAAATTGGCCCATGCAGAAATGCAGGGCTCTAGTGTCTGTTGTTGAACCACAGGCAGACTTTCAGAGTCGCGGAGACTTTTATTCCCCCCCTCGCATGGCTGGTCGCACCGGTGCAACCTCTGATTTTTTTTAGTCGCACTATTGAGAAATTAGGTAATTAGGTCGCACGTCTAGAGCCCTGAATAAAATATGTAAATGAATAATAGGCTTATATCATTAATGGCAATGAGTTATATATTTAAAAGTGCTGCTCTATCTTGATGAGTTTCTTGAGGTGGAGATGTGGAGGTTAATAATTTATGCATTGAGGTTATGCAAGAGTATATCTCCTTTATAGCAGAGGTTTAAGAAGTTAAACTGCATATTGGAGTAGAAATAACTATGGAACAATGTGTTTTATAATAACATGATGTGCTTCTTCTGTAGCTAACTAAACAGCTTGTTTTGCTGAAAATAGAAATTTTTACATAAAACCCATGTAAATCTAATAAAATAGCATTGCACTTTAATTCCAAAGGACTGCAGTTTTTAAAGAAAAAAAAGTTCAAGAAATTTTGTTTTGATTTAACCCTAAAAGAGATATATACATATAACTAGGGGTGGGGGGGGGATCGATACAGTATAGTATCGCGATGTTTTCCGCAGCAATACTGAATCGATACATGGACTGCAAGTATCGATCTTTTAGTATACTATTTGGTAGAATAATAAAATCAATTTCTTGACAATCCACTAGATGGTGGTGTTGAGTTTTTTTCTGGTGAGGTCAGCTGGGTCGCCTTCAGCATGCAGTAAGTTAGTAAAATAAAGAGGACAAGATCGCGGAAAGTTATCAGAAGGAGATGTGTTGCACTGTGGACCATCAATACAGTAAAACTGCACATTTTAGAGTGCCCTTTTATTGTGGCCAGCCTAAAGCCCCTTTCACACTGCACATTGGACCCGGTAAATTGCCGGGTCGCCTTCTGTGTGAACGCAAACACGTCCCGGGATCGATCCCGGGTTGGGGACCTAGTAACATTGCCGGGTTCAGTCCCGGAACGAGCGCTGTGTGAACAAAAGCCAGAACTAATTCCGTAAAGGGTGTGTCGTGATGATGCACGTTATCACGTGACTCTTTTACCGGGTGTTTTGAAGGCAGATCAACGTTCGCGACAAAAAAAATATGTGCAAACTGTAATGAAGCAGAGATCAATTAGATCCTCGCTATCCGTGCTGAAGCTGAGATCGTTCGCTATCTTAAGTGAAAGTTAACGTGCCTAGCGTTTTCGACTCTGTGACGAGTGGGGCGGGGCCGAGAGCGTGGGAACGGAGCGAGGCCGGTGGAGTGTTTGGGAAATGAGCGACACCTGCTCCACTCACCGGTCTCGAGTCCCACGGAGGAGATCGGAAGGATACAAAAGAGGGAGCGACGACAGTGAAGGACGAGAGAGGACCAGGCCTGGGTTTTATTTTGGGGTTTGGTTTTTGTTTGTGCGCGGCAGTCGTCCGTGAGGGCTGTCGCGCTGTTTTATGTTTATTTTGCTATTAAAGTTTTATTTGCATGTTCGCCCGGTTCCCGCCTCCTTCTTCCCCGTGATTATGGAGTTTATATTGTTACACTGGTGCCGAAACCCGGGAGGAAGGAGGGACGCGCTGCCGAAGATCCCTTGCCGCTGTGGTGAATCCGCGGTGCCATCGAGCAGGGCGTAGCAGTCTGGCGCCGTGGACGCTCGAGGCGGTGGACTGGAGTGAGTTGCCGGGGACGGACGAACTCGCTGCCGGCCGCCCGCGATGTGGGAGGGGCGGCTGCCGTCCGTGAGGGAGCGGAGGAGTCGCTGCGCCGTTCGCCAGGTGGCCGGAGCCTGCTGCCTCCGCCAAGAATGGGGAGGAGCACGGAACGGGGGACTCCTGCCGGCTGCCCCGAAACCGGAGGAGCCGTCGCCGTCCACCGGGCGGCGGAGGAGTGTCGTGCCGTCCACCGAGGGCCGTCCAGTGCCACCGCCAGGCACCGCGGAGGAGTTCACCCAGCTGGTGGAGGGCCGAGCGGCAGTGCGTCTGGGAAACCGGAACAATTTTTTTTTTTTTTTTTTTTTTCCTCCTCTCCCCTCTCTCGTCTCTGTCTCTCCTCATCCTTCCATCTCCTTTTCTCTCAACCTCGTCTGTCTGTCCTTACCCCCAGGTTCCCGCAGGGCACCGTGAGCGGTCCCCCCCCCGGAGGGAGGGAGGGGAGGGGAGGGGGAGTAGAGCGCAGTCTCGGGAGTACCCCCCGGCCTGCGAGGGGCGATGGGGGTATGTGACGAGTGGGGCGGGGCCGAGAGCCGTGGGAACGGAGCGAGGCCGGTGGAGTGATTGGAAAATGAGCGACACCTGCTCCACTCACTGGTCTCGAGTCCCACGGAGGAGATCGGAAGGATACAAAAGAGGAGCGACGTCAGTGAAGGACGAGAGAGGACCAGGCCTGGGTTTTATTTTGGGTTTGGTTTTTGTTTGTGCGCTGCAGTCGACCGTGAGGGGCTGTCGCGCTGTTTTATGTTTATTTGGTTATTAAGTTTTATTAAATGTTCGCCGGTTCCCGCCTCCTTCTTCCCGTGATTATGGAGTTTATATTGTTACAGACTCATACATTACACGTCACATCCTGATGTCACATGTTTTTATGGGACCTTTATGGGTTGTGTGTGAACGCACGCACATATTCCGGGTAATCACTGGCAGTGTGAAAGGGGCAAAATCTAGTGACCCGGGAACAATTGCCGGGACACATTACCCGTGTATTTTCCGGAATCACAGTGTGAAAGGGCCTTAAGGCACACCTGTGCAATAATCACGCTGTCTAATCAGCATCTTGATATGCCACACCTGTGAGGTGGATGGATTATCTCGGCAAAGGAGAAGTGCTCACTAACACAGATTAAGACAGATTTGTGAACAATATTTGAGAGAAATAGGCCTTTTGTGTACATAGAAAAAGTCTCAGATCTTTGAGTTCAGCTCATGAAAAATGGGGGCAAAAACAAAAGTATTTAGGTTTATAATTTTTGTTCAGTGTAGGTATGCACCGACATCTGCAAATTATCGAAGAGAAAAATGGCCAAAAATGCGAGCAAGAAAGATAGACTACATATAATATAATAATAATAATAATATAATATAATAATAATAATAATAATAATAATAATAATAATATGACAGTGTTCAGAGCACATGTTTCACTCTCCTCATCACTGCGCGGTTTGACGCTCCTCTCAATATTCCGCTCTATGAATGTGTGTTCCGCTCGATTTACCGTTCATGCTCACCGGAAAAGCAAAGTCCGCTCAAATAACGCGCCGTCAAAAAATTTAAATGCTGTATACTTGCTCCTGTTTGCAGTAGCGCTACTGTGCTGTAACATGGTGTACAGCTGTACGCTGTGATCTGAAAATGAATGCTACCTTTGTAGGACTATAATTATTTGGATAATTAGTCCAAAAAATGGATTTAAATAAATAAATGAATCCAACAACAACTTAAACTGATTCTGTTACATTGAAGTGAATAATTTTTTTTTTACTGATATTTAATATTAAGGTAAGTATTTATTAATCTTTCTTAATGTTAGTTAATAATAAAAAATTCATTAACTGTTAACTCACACAAATAAATATCAGTATTTATTAATCTTTCTTAATGTTAGTTAATGAGAATACAGTTGTTCATTGTTTGTTCATGTTAATTAAGAGTTCATTAACTGTTAACTTGCACAACTATTTATTTTAAAAATGAATTAGTAAATGTTAAAATTAATTTGAACTAAGATTAATAAATTCTTATATTGTAAACTAAAGTAGTTAACTTTGTGAACCTTATTATAGAGTGTTACCAATATTAACATAAATTCTGTCCAGTTTTATTGTGTTACTTTCAGGAAAAGTGTGGTTATTTTATTGGCTTGTGTTTTTAATTTTAATTCAGTATCATTAAAATTGAGTTAAATTTAAAAAGTCTTACAAAATAAATGTATATTATTTAATAACATAATAAATAATCATTACAAAGCATTTTTGGTTTTCAGCCATGTGCATCCAGAATTTTCGGTTTCAGTTTTGGACCAGAATTTTCATTTCCGTGCATCCCTAGATGTAAGACTACATGTTTTATTTAATTTAATTTAAATTTAACAGTAATTTACTCTCAAGCACTGAAATATCGCAATATAATCTCAATATATTTAAAATCGCAATAATATTGTATTGTGACACAAGTATTGTGATAATATCGTATCGTTAGGCCTCTGGTGATTCCCACCCCTACTTATAACTGGTATATGGTTAATTATCACTATAAATTAGGGGTGTTCAAGCCTGCTATGTATCAATGCAGATTAATGTAATTTTAAGATGAGAACAAAACATGACAAAATATATTAAATAACGTACAGAGCTCTTTTGGAGGTTTTGATGACTGCTGATAATCTAATGAGACACTCGTCTGATTTCTTGAATTTCTGAAGCTCAAACTCCTCCAGCTCCTCCTCTGATGTCAACAACACAAAGACCAAAGCAGACCACTGGGCAGGTGAAAGACCAACAGATGAGAGACTTCCTTTGCTAAGGTGGGTCTGAATATCTTTCACCAGAGTTCGGTCATTCAGTTCATTCAGACAGTAGAACAGATTGATGGATCTCTCTGGAGACAGATTAGATTCTAATTTTCTGCTTGATGTACTGAACTATTTCCTTTCTGCTCTTGTCATTTCTCTTTTTCATGTGTCAAAAGACCCCGTAAGAGTCTCTGATTGGACTGGAGTGACAAACCAAGGAGGAATCGTAGAAAAAGATCCAGGTGTCCATTATCACTCTCTAGTGCCTTGGTCACTGCAGTCTTGAGCAAATCAATCATGTTTTTACTTTTATTTTCCTGTTCTGTACAGTCTGAACAAATATACTTTTCTTGTTGATGTCTAGAAACAGATGTGCATAAAGAGCTGCAATAAACTCTTGAATGCTCAAGTGAACGAAGCAGTACATGGTACCAAGAACGATCCCTGTTTCCTCCTTAAAGATCTGGGTACACATGCCTGAGTACACTGATGCCTTATAGACATCAATACCACAGGCTTCCAGATCTGTGTCATAGAAGATCACATTGTCTCTTTCCAGCTGATCAAATGCCAGTTTCCCCAGTGAAAAGATGGCATCTTTATCCCAGGAAACATCTGGTGTATGTTCTCCATCATACTTTCGTCTGCTCTGCTGGATCTGAAATCTGAGGAAGTGTGTGTACATTTGTGTCAGAGTCTTAGGAGTGTCTTCACTATTTGACTCCTGCAGTGTTTTGGGAGGCATCATCAGCCTGATTGTTTTTCACAACATTATTTCTTTTCTCCTCTAAAATGTTCCTGGAGAACAGTGGCTGAAATCCAGCAGAAGACTGGGATGTGGCACATGATAAAGAGACTCTTTGATTGTTTAACATGATCAATCATTTCTTTGGCCTGATTCTCATCCGTGAATCTTTTTCTGAAGTACTCCTCCTTTTGTGCATCAGTGAATCCTCGTATCTCTGTCAGCCGGTCGATACAGTCAGGAGGAATCTTACTGGCAGCTGCTGGTCTGCTGGTGATCCAGATGAGAGCAGAAGGAAGCAGATTTCCCTTGATGAGGTTCGTCAGGAGAACATCCAGAGAGGCTGGTGATGAAACATCAGACCACGTCTCATTATCCTTAAAGTTTACAGGAAGTCGACATTCATCCAATCCATCAAGAATGAACAAGACTTTGAACTGATTTCTTCTTGTAAGCTTCAGTCCTTCTGTCTCTGGGAAAAACTGAGCTATAAGGTCCATCAAACTTACTTTTTCTTGCTCCTTTAAGTTCATCTCTCTAAATGGAAGAGGAAATATGAAGCTGATATCTTGATTTTCTTTTCCTTCGGCCCAATCCAGAACAAACTTCTGCACAGAGACTGATTTTCCAATGCCAGCAACTCCTTTTGTCAGTACAGTTCTGATCTGCTTCTTTTGTTCAGGTGCTTCAAACAAATTTTTGCACTCAACCTGTATCTCCTGTGATTCATGTCGTCTGGATGTAACTTCAATCTGTCTCACCTCATGTTCAGTATTGACCTGTTCACTACAACCCTGAGTGATATAGAGATCTGTGTAGATGTTCTTCAGAACTGTAGAGTCACCTTGCTTTGCAATTCCTTCAAACACACATTGATACTTCTTCTTTAGGCTACACTTTAGCTGATGAATGAAGATCAGCTCATCTAAACAGAACCAAAAATACAGATATTGTTTAATCTTATTTTCTCTCCTGCATTCATAAGTGACAGTGTTTACAGATGATCACAAGTTTCTTACCTTCTAGAGTATCAGCAGCTTCATCTTGCTTCATCTCTCTCAGGAAGTAGAGCGTGAGATCAAGAGCTGCTTCTTTCATACTGCATCTGTTCTCATTAAAGTCCTTCACAAAGTACTGCAAGTTCTCTTTTTGTAATATTTTCTTAAACTTTTCCAATTCTTTCTTTAGAAAAGTGATCATTTTGCTCTCAAGATCCTACAAAGACAGACAAGAATGAATGACAGAAATAACTTCATCTATATTTGGTCAAAATTATTTATTCAGTTATTAAAAATTTTCATCAAAAATCAAGGTGAGACAAACGTTAATTAGCAGTAAATATTAATAAAAATAGGCTTCATTCTTATTTGATGGGTTCTTAAGAAAAAAATAGAAATAAAAGTTCTGTCACACTCTTATTCAATAACATATTTGTTTATTATAATTATGAAATATTCTTGAAAATGTTTTTTATTACCTGGAAGATCTGCAGGAGACTGTCTGTAAAGTTCTTGTGGTTCCTGTGAGACTGTAAATCTGGATCTAATGTTTCATACTGAAGCCTGATAGTAAATAAAATAAATCAAAATAAACAAGGTTCGGAGGACAAACGTCAGATACTTAGCCTAATTACTGTGACAAATTTATGGAGCTCACTTTTAGATAATCAACACTAGGGTATAAATACCGCAGGAGCCTCTATCTATATTTCTCCACTGCCAGCATCCCCCCTCCACCCCATCTCCTCCACTTAGAGTTCATTCTAGGTTCGGGCCAAGGGGGGGGGGTACTCTAGGTTCGGGCATTCCCGAGCCCTTTACTACAGCACGCCAAATATGCATTATATACTTCAGCTAATTATATGTAAGTGTGAACTCGTGAAATAAATCAAAATATTGCATTTTTAGGAAAAGAAATATGACCAGATTTTGTAACCATTTAAGCAAAGAGAAAAACAATAAATAAATGATACATTTATGCACTATAAGTTTTATGATAATTATTCACTGACACACTTTCTGACACAGTCTGTGTAAACAAAAATAAGAAACATACCGTTTGGTTTGTGATGGTGTTTCTTCACTGAAGTCTGGTCCTGCATCCTTTGAGCAGTCACTCTTCACAGACACAGAGCTGGACACATGTGAGCCTGATCTTACACTAATGACACAAAGAACAAAACACTTTACTACAGGAGCTCCTTCAGTCTCATTTAAAGAGCTTCACTGTTGAGGATGGTAATGAAGTTAAATAGAGAGAAAATCAGTGATTAGTGATTTATTTATTTCTATCACAAGCATCTTAGTGGAGACATAAGCCAACACAACATTATAATGTCAAAGATAATAAATACCTTTTGATAGATGTTTTTTTCTCACTGAAGTTTGGCATGTCATCATCCTTTGACCGGTCACTCTTCACAGACACATGTGATCCTGATCTTACACTAATGACACAAAGAGAGAAGAGAAACTTTTCTACAGGAGCTTCATCTGTGTTTTATATTGACACACATTCTCTCTAGTCCTTCACAGAAACATTGCAGAGTTTTAAAGATAGCAGTCATTCTTGTTTACAGACTCACTTTTGTTTAACAATTTCTGTAAAGTACTTAAAATGTGAGACTAAATATATTTGTACAAATATTTAACTGATCTAATTAAAGAGATTTGTAACTCACTTACATTTCAGATACAATCTCAAAGTTATAATTTCTTCTTCACTGTAACAACTTTATGTCCTGAAGTGCCAACATCAAATACAGTAATTTAGGTGTGGTTTATTGTATTTTATGTACAGTGTATTTAGGTGTGTGTAGCTGATGTTGTACACAGGAAGCCGGGAGAAAATGCACTGCAGCTTCATAAAGCGTGCTGTACACAAGATAACCTTTGGGTCGTACGGCTCAGGAACAGAGTTATTAATAAATCATGAAAACTGAATCCAAACAAAGCGGGTTTGCTTTCACATCCAAACACACAGCGTCTCCACAACATGAGGACAACACTACAACTCACTGAAGCCTCGTCTTCTCTTTGTGTAAACCTTTGAACAGCATTACGCTAATATTTCACATTGTGATGCAGACATTTGTGAAATCTGGACTTCAGTCAAGGCATTTTAATCATTTCTGGATCAGTGTTCTCTGTTAGATAGAATAAATCACTTTACAGGAGACTGTGACCTTTGTAACTTTGAAGATCTTACACAAACAGATACATTACACACTAAAGAAAAATGAAAACATTCAAAAGCATCATATGACCCTTTAAATTAAGTGTGGAGTCATTTTTAATGTCTGACAATAAATGTATGACCTAAAAACCAAAATCACTGATGTGGAATAATTTACTTTAGTACATACCCAGTGCTGAAGAGCGACTGTAATTTGACTGTAATGATGATTTTGGTTTTTCAATTCTGAGATATTTATCATCAATTGGCTACTTTTAAAATATAAATGCTATTTTTAAGTAGAAGTTATGAAGCTCTGAAGTTGTGCAAATCATTTGTAAATATAAAACAAAGTTTGTAAAGGTTTTGTTTTTTCCAGCAAAGCTCTGAAACTGCAGCAGTGTTTAAAATGATTCTCTGAAAACAGACTCAGTGTTACCTCTGTTTCTGTGAGAGACTCATCTTTCCTCTCTTCTCTGACATACTGCAGATGAACAGCTCAACACTGAGATCTTTGTGTCTCTAAAGACGATCAGATGCTCATCATGACCTGGACATGACAATGAGATCAAGATCATGAGAGTTCAGAGGAAGAAATGTTTCTGCTTCTCGGTGGTTTGTTACTTCTGCGACAGACAGGTATAAGTTATAACTTAACAAATCACGCTTCATACAGCTCTGAAATGCGTTCATCATTCTCCTAAATAAGTGTAATGGTGAAAGTATTCAGACTTACTTGCAGTAGTTCAGACGATCTTGTGCTGCAGGAACAGAATCCAGAAGTCTTTAAAAAACTTTCGGTTTGTGATCGCTGTTTTAACAACACCTGTGCGATCTTCACGATTGATGTTTGTCACCTGACACGACTTCATCTTGGAGAAAATCAAAGTCCAGGTAACAACAGATCTCGTGCAGCAGCGCCACCAACTGGACAGGAATGTGAAGCACAAACACACCTGCTTTCTCCTTCTTCTTCCTTCTAACAGCAGATCCCAAACTAAAAACAGTGCACTAGCGCCACCTGCTGTTTCTTTCATATTCTCCTCTCAATCTTCTCCATTCACCTCCTTCTGCTACATTTGTGATTTTTACATTTTATTTTAATAATAACAGACAAATCATGTACAAGAAAAGATGGATGAGTTGTTGTTTTTTTCCACTACTCTTGATCTTCCTTATCGACCTGATACTTTAATGGTATTCTTGTCAGTTCTTTTTAAACATTTTTAAATATTCCACCAATTCACTATCTCAACAAGTAGATCTCGTAGTAACAGTACTTCTACTACTGCTACTCACAAATCAGGCAACCAACTGGCCCTTATTTACACACGACACTGCTCCTCTGATCATGTACTGGTTACTCCACTGCACACCTCAGATCACTTCCTCCTCACTCTTAACCTCAACATGGTCCCTGACACATCACTGACCCCTCCACATGTCATCTTTCCCTCACCCTCCCGGCTATCTGCAATGTTTTCATCTTCGCTTCTTTTGATGCTAACAGTGCTACTGATACTTTCTGCTCCACTCTTACATCTTGAGATCTCGACTGTATTGTTTATGATTGTGGTCGCTGTATAAATGCACTCACTCGCTGTTGTGTGAATAGAGAAACATGGTAACGTTGACTTACTAATAGGAATTTAACTTGTATAATATTTTTCATTTTATTCTACAAGTTTTCATAATATAGACAGAGAGAGTGTATAAGTATTTGGTATGAATATACACACACACACACATATATATATATATTATATATATATATATTAGGGCTGGTAATTTAACATGTTAATTAGATTAATTAATTATGGAGAAAAATAACGTGTTAAAATTATTAATGCATTTAACGCACTTGCCCCTCCCCAGGCCTATGTGTATCATCTGTCATTTCATACAGTTGATTGATGACTAATATGAGGCAGGGCAACAACTTACTGTGTGACGGAGCCTAGAGAATGTCCCTAAAACTCAAGAAATGGGGCAAAACGCCCGTTTAAGATTGTGTCTCATATTTACATCACATAGTTAAGAAATATCACACGAGTGCAAATGTGATCCTCATCTAATACAAAAGTTCATTAAGAAGTTAATATCGTGTTATTTTAGACACAGTGTTGAATGTTTTACTAAATTTTGCCAACCAGAAGATAAAGACAAATCAGAACTGTTCATCCCCGAGCAACCCACAGCGGCATTTCATTTCTTAATCCACGTTTTGAATGAATTTGGTGAAACGTTTGACGCATTGAACCCATAGACTGATGGTTGAACCATTGACGCATGCATTAGCTTTGTGGTGACGATCCGCTTCAAGTCGAACAAGCCGACGTCACACACAGATCGTTCTGATGGTGACGATCCGCTTCAAGTCGGACAAGCCAATGATTCAATGAACCATTCATAAAGAACCCTTTACTTCACTCCTCAATGAATCAGCCATTTGAACGAATCGAATGAATAAATGACTCGTTTACTTAATTACTAAGACATTACCACCACCTACTGGCAGTTTTAGTGTATTATTTAGAGTATCATTTCATTAAAGAAATAATTTAATATTTGCATAGTAATAATAATAAAATTAAGAAAATAAAATTATAGTTCACCCAACCAAAATGACAATTCTGTCATCATTTACTCACATGGTCCAAAAGAGTATATGTAATAAATTTGATCAAACAAAATATTTCTTGCTGAACATACTTTTTGTAATCTCTGTTTGATGCTTTGCACAACAATGACTTTAAATTATCTTTTCAGAGTAATTTCTCCAAATTTTATGTGCAATTAATTAGATTAATTAATCACCATATCATGTAATTAATAAATCTTAATTGCTTACCAGCCCTAATATATATATATATATATATATATATATATATATATATATATATATATATATATATATAATATATATAATTTCTGTCCCCCTCACTTCTGAAATGATGGTGCCTTTCCAAACACAAGGACAGTCATCTTCACTGAAAGAAACGAGACTGAATTCTCTCTCAGTGCTGAAGACACTTTCTCTCCTGTTGTGTCTCTGATGTTGAAATTATCTGATGATCAATAAAATACAGCTCACAGTCAATCTGCTGCTTTCAGTGACATGAACTCTGTTGAGTTTGCAAACAGATCAGGAAGTGAAAATGTGTTTATATTCTTTTTGCTGAGACACATTTATGTGGTCAATTGTAAATGGAACAAATTTAACAAGTATCTGATCAGTAAAGGCATTAAAGTGTAAACAGGCCTATACAAGTACTTCGGTCACAATTATTTAAATTCAAATACTGTTTAATCATGCCACGGCAGGCCAGACTTAAAAAAAAAAAAAGCGCACCACCCTGCTGGAAAGAAATACTTTCGATTTCGCTATATTTTGCTTTATGTGCGGAGTTATGTGAAATAACTAAGACAGCCAAAAAAAAAAAACTTTCAAAAACAATATTATTGATTTTTAATAAACGCATTTAGTTGTAATATCCGCATTAAACAGTATTTGAGTCTGGAGCTTCAGGAACAGACAGACATAGGCCTGCAGTAAATTAATTAACATTTGAATCACGCTTACATTTATTAAATACCATCATTCCCCCAAATAACTGTATCATGGGAGTATTCAAACTTACCTGCAGCAGGTCTTGTGCACAAAGAACAGAATCCAGACGACTTTGAAACACTTTCGATCGCTGTTAAACACACCTGAGCGATTAGCCTGTTTCACACTTCCGTGTTTCTGCTTCCGGTTTGGCGCTTGCGCTGCAGGTAAAAGATTTTCTGGTGACAACAGCAGCCTTCTGTAACAAGAACAAGCTTGCGCCCCAATGTGCATACTACCCTATCTGCCCTAAATAGTATTGAAAATTACTAATATCACATAGATTTTTATCTTTCTTTTTTATATTTTTTTTGTTTTACAAATTAGATATTAAGAAAAAGCACAAACATTCCACAATTAATTTTTGAGTCAGGGTCATCACAAATACAACTCTGTTTAATTCTGAACGATGACAGTTATAACTCAGTTAAACAAACATATAAAAGTTACAGTGCTCAATTGAAATAGTCCATTGTTGCGTTCAGCGTGACCAGAGACTCACTGTGCTATATGTTATAGCCTTTGTGAAGGATGATGATTTACGTCGAAAATGGGAGTTAAGTCTAAAACCTATACGTAATAAATATTATTTTGACACCCAAATATGTCGCGAATATGGAAACATTTGGATTGGTGCCAGGCTAGTTTTAGAGGATTTGTTGTGGAGAGAAGGAATTAAAATAGCATGTGTTTATAATGTTTGTAAACAATGTTTACAAAAAATTACTGCACTTTTTTAAAAAGTAATACTGCAGTTTTTGTTACTTGTAGAAAAATGCAGTTTTTTGGACACAAAAAAACTGCATTATTGCCGTTTTACTGCAATACATCTGAAGTACTATTGAAATACAACTGCAATAGAACCACAGTATTACTGCAATACAGCTGAAGTAGTACTACACTTATACTGCAATAAATCTGCAGTAGTACTGCAATCTATAACACAACTGAAGTACAATTCAATACAAGTGTAATGTGCAATACTAATAAAATGCTGTACAGTAACACTGAAATGCAACCAGAATATTCAGAATAACAAGTTTTATTTGCACACATCTGCAATATAAAGAATTAAGGTACAAAATAACAGTGAATGCATCAAACAGGAATGCAACAATAAATGATTTTATTTTTCTTTAAACTTAAAATAACAGGCTGAGAGTTACACTAAATGTACTTAGTGTTTATTTATAAATCACACAATCATGCACATTTCTTCCCTCATTATTCAGGCAGGTTTCATTCTTTGAAGAGCTTATCCTCATTGTTCCGCTGGGGTCTTATGACTGCCTTTATCACAGATGTGGAAACACTGTTTTGGATGTAGTCTGGAAAAACAAACAAAAAAGAAATTTATCAGAAATTCTCAAGTTTCATTTACACTTTCCACTACAAGTATATATTTAGTATGCATAAAATAAATCTTGAATTGTGATGTCACCAAGTGTTTGTGAAAAGTGAATATACTATTAGGATACAGTATATAGAATATATGTGTTCTACAGTTATTGTGCCCCCTTCATTTAATACTTTGTGTAACCTATAAACCTCTTCACACATAAGGGCTAATCCATGGCTAGGTGTGCATTACATGATTTTAATGCATGAGGTGGAGGAAAAGAACCACGCGACATGAACCGGGTTGACTCCGTTAAAGTTGATTAAAATTATGTAATATACACCTGTTAAAGCTAGGTTAAAAAGTTAAGTTAAAGTTGCCCTTAAAGAGATAGCTTAACCAAAAATGAAAATTCTTGTCATTAATTAGTCACTTTTGTGTGGTTTCACACCCATAAGACCTTCATTCCTCTTAGGAACACAAAGATATTTTTAAAGAAAAGGAAGGACATCGTTAAAGCAAATAAAATTACCACAATTATATTAACTAAATCTCAAAAATAATAAACAAAAAAACAAACACTAATACACAACTTAATTAAAAAAAAACAAAAAAACAAACACTAACAAGAGTGTTTGTGTTCAAAAAAACAACAACAACAACAACAACAAAAAAACCTTATTTACCACTTATTTACAAAAATATTGATCTGTAATGTGCATTCATGAGAGCATCACAACGCATGAGTGTTGTGTTCATGCAACAGAAGACAAAACTGAGGTTGAACCACTGGAGTCACATGATTACTTTCACAACGTCTTTCCTACTGTTCTGGAACTTAAATGTGGAAGTTGTGTTGCTGCCTATAGAGGGATCAGAAAGTTCTCGGATTTCATCAGAAATATCTTAATTTATGTTTTGAAGATGAACAAAGATATTATGGGTTTGAACGACATGAGGGTGAGTACATTTTGGGGTGAACTAACCCTTTAAGTACATAAATATGTAAATGTTTGTGGAGTACAATTTGACTGGAAGGGTAGAATGAAGTTAATTTTCATGAGTTTGTTTGGTTACAGATCATTAGTATGGAGTGAATTTTGTGCCAATATTCATCAAACAAATCCAGCATTTTGCAAATAAACACAATTTGCTTTGCAAAGAAAAATCGACTTTCAAACACAAAACGCAAAGTGACTTGCAAATACAAAATTCTATTTGAGAGAGAAATGCAGAGGTATG